>NC_056477.1:29571731-29871731 GCF_008729295.1 Plectropomus leopardus | reverse complement strand
AAAGAGGCAGATTTAGCCATGGAGACCATTGACCTCGGTGTTAACTTTTTGTTGAAAAACTGTACTGTTTTGTAATTTTAGAGAAGTTTGAGGATTTTTACACTCACTTTATTATGGACTTTGGCCAGGAGCCAGCCTCTAGTGGCCATTTGAAGAAATGCAACTACAGGCATTTTGACTTTTTCTGTTACAATCCAGAACATGTGGCTGACTATATAAACCAATCAGCTGTAAAGGTTGTTGGTTCTTGATAGCATGCCTTTATACCCCCATCATCCAATTTGGTTATTTGAGCTACTGACATGCTAAACCAATTACAAAAACAAAAACAACACTGTCCACCTAGATGAAAAAGTTCAAAACAAAACACATCTAACAATATCCTGTATCAGGTGATGCAATCTATCATGTCAGGTAAACGAACTACACACCTATTACCACCTATTAGCAGTGAACATAAGATCAGATTAGAGATATAACCTCTTAAAAGATGAGTGATTACTTTCTGTTCTTGCATGTGTGTACTTTATTGACAGAAAATGCATGCTTTATATTGCGGTATTTACTGGAAAGAATAGAGTTGTGTAGAATAGAGTTGTATAGAAAACTCATCATTTTAATTTAACAAATCAGTCCTGACAGCCAGGAATATATAGAATCAGGGCATCCAGCAAAAATTAATCTCAAATGCTGTTCCGCGTTGCAGAGAGCAAAACTTTGTTGCTTAGGTCAGTTAGGACATTTCAATAAAATGATGATGCAGTTGAACAGGTTTTGTCACTAACTCTCAAATGCATTGTAGTCAGTTTGGAAGTGATGTAAGCCTGGCCGCTTGAGAAACAAATTATCATTGGATAACCTATAATCATGTATAAACAAACCTTGTGTACAGTGGTATGCTTATGTGTATCTTCATGTGCTGAATGTGTGTGTGTGGAAAGGCCAATAGATAGAAGTACATTCAGAGTCTGGTATTGACCTACCTTCACAACCTCTGGAGCCAGAAAAGAGTGAGTCTCCTTTAGTCGAGAAATGGAGCTGTGGCTCAGCCCCCCCACCACCGCCATTAAAGTGTTGAAGTTCTGCAGCTGCAGAAGTTTCTGATGAAAGAAGGCAGGTTTCCATAACAATCAAAAAACAGCGATGCAAAACATTTTGCAAAAAACAATCATTAATCGCTAAACAGTTTTTACACTTGCATGAGGTGGTATTACAGGCAATTCAAAAAAGCCATATATTGTATACCTGCAATTGCAATACTTTTTGGCTTTTCTAGGTCACATGATGCTATGGCTATATGAACTGGCTCCCTCATGATGCACCAGGAGCTACAAGAGGTGTTATTGCATCGTATAACAATAATTCAAAAGTTCAGAAGATCATCTGGAAGTTTTGAATCCACAAATCTTCTGTGAAATCGTGGACTATCACTTCCCAGAAATCCTGCACAAGTGGCCGCTCCCACGTATAAGGGGCTTGCCTTTTCATTATGCTTGCATAACACGTTAAATGATTCCAACCTTGAGGCTGTCTGCAGACGGTCACTCCTATCATAGGAGACAGGATCACTGAGTGTGTCATTAGTACACCAATCCATTTCTTTCAATAATGGATCAGTGGAGTTATGGAGAAGCTCTTTGGCTTTCTCATAAGCTGAAGATGACATGCAAACAATATCCAAAAACCCCCAGTGAATATTAACAAGACAGCTTTTTTAATGGAAAGATATTTCATCTTCACTTGTACACGTTATAAATGGATGTTATCATCAACATCATGGCTTCATTTAAGAAATAGTTGTTTTGTTTTGTTTTTTTAAAGAAAAAGCCCAGATTTATCACCAGCATGACATCACTAATGTTCAGACATCACTGTTACCTGGAATAAAATCACAAAATAGATGTGAAATGCTGTTCATTCAAACAGATACGATGCTAATAATGTGATGATCAAAGGTTGTGTTATTGACTGCATTTATCACTAGAATTGTGTAAGAGTTGTCTATAATGATTTGCTTCCTTGGATGACCACTTACATAACACTCTAAGTTATTGCTCAGTGATGTCTGTCTTGCTCTAGGAAATAACATCATGAATATTTAAATTATGATCACTGGGAATAAAACATATAGTGTGGGAGGCACATTTGGAACAGGGGTAAAAATAAATTAAAATGTAAAAACAATTTAACAGTAAAACATGGTTAACACATTTAACAGTTAAACTATTTTTTGTGTATTTGCTTATTTGTATTTGCTTTTGATCACTAATATTTGTACATGGGCTATTAGACCTCTGCAAAACAGTTAGTTTTGTCAGATGTCCATAATTTATCCCAATGTATGCACGATTCAACAGGTCTAGGTAAAGAGTTGGTCATATCCAAAGTCTAAAATTTAATGTCACACAAATGAAATACAAATACCTTAATATTATCAGTGTCAGATAATGTCATTTTACGTTAAATTTAGGTTTCAGGAAATACTGTGCAACATGCATTTTAGGCAGAAGGGTTCTGTTTTAGAGTTCAGGACAGGATGTGAAAGTCTGGACCATGTGAAACGTATGCACTGGACTAGGGCTGGAAAATATGGCTTTAAAGTAATATTGTGATATTTTCAGGCTATATTGTGATACACAATATATACCTGTATATCTGGACATTTTTAAATTTTCTTTGAACTAGTGTTAACTACCACAATACAAAATTATTGAATGAACTGCAGTTAAAATATAGTTAAATAAAGTTGCTACTGTCATATAATAAGTTGAATAGACTACTGTTATTGCAACATTTAATAAACAATGGTTATAAGGTTATAATAAAGTACTTTTATAATGAAATTTTAAAAAGTATGATAAGATTAAATAAATGAAAGCAGGAGCCATGGTGCTTTTATTTTAAAGGACCTAATTCGTCTCTGGCAGGAAGTGTTGATGTTTTTTGCTGTGGATTTGAAGCTTCTGGTCAACAGTTGGATGTTAGCGTTAGCAGACAGTTAAACAGATACTGTGGCCGTGCTTCTGTGAGAGGCGAAAAGCCATAGGAGAGAGCGAGGGAACCTGCCTATAAATCTATGTGTCAATTTAGACTCAGTGTTCGCGATATAGTCATTTTATACACTAATACCTTGAGTGTGGGTGATATATTGAATACACTTGTCTAATCAGCTTCCTTTCTCAGTTCTGCCTTGCATATGTATTTCTTATCAGTGTTGAATGGAGAGAAAGCTGGCCATGTAATGTCTGTGTTTTGTCGACAAAAACGTCGAAAACATTTGAAATGGAAATGCGCTGTAAGGGACTGCAGTGCTCCCTTACCCTGTCTTACCTGAGCCACATGGATGTATTTGGTAATCACCTCTGCACGTGTCTGAGATGTTAGCTTGCTAAGCACCATGAGCTGGACCCACTGCGAGACCCCATTGAACAGGGCAATGGAGCGCTCCAGGGTCGGGTTATCCACCAGACAGCCATGGATCACATAGCTCTGGTAATCAGTGAACTGGAGACAAAAGGGTATTACAGATTAGAAATCCTGCTGTTAATTTTCAATCTTATTTTCTAGAGCCTGCAGAGTCCTTGGGTTATTTCACTGAACAATGTCAGAAAACACAACAGACCTGTTAAACCTGTTAAATTTTACATAAAATTTTATTTCTTAGGTACAAGTGGAAAGGCCTGATGATAGAGAAACATCGAGGGCTCACACATATTCAGATACTGAATGATCTTTTGTTAATCTTGCATGTCTTGAAAAATGTCATTGTCATGTAAACTCATGGTTTTGTCACAGCTCCATTAACGCCTTGAACATATACTTTGAACTCCTTGCTGGCATTGTTGCCCATGAACTGCCCCACAAGTGGAAACAAGGCAGTTCACCCAGAGGCCAGCGAGCTTCACATCAAGTTTACAACATGTGTTCAATTCCCAAGAGCTTTTCAGGAACATTCTTATCAGCCTTACACAAAGTTCACCCAGTTCAGAGTGTATTTCGAAGGGCTCCAAAATGTTCATTCTATGACAAGACAAGATTTAACCCATTAAGGCTGAAGTTGGAGAACTGACTCTATAATGTCGGTTACACAATAGCTACCATAACATACCAGAGTTTGTAGCATCAAAATCCCTGAGTGTCTTGAACAAGAATGTGTCATATTTCCTATAAATTTGAGTTTTAAGGAGAAGAATATCCTCTTTCAAATTATATATAGTCTTGCTTTAAATTATTGAACATGTCACAATGTAAGTCTTAGTTTTTTTCATCTACTTAGTCCGCCCTTCAGCCATTGTCTCTGACGGCTGTGGCTAAGGAAGTAGAGCAGATTGTCCACTAATTGGAAGGTTGACAGTTTGATCCCCGACGTCTCTACGTAGCCTTGGACAAGATACTTTCCCCCCTTAATTTTGGGGAAAGCCCAATTTTTTTAGGGTGTGAATGAATGTTGCTTACTTTCCTTCATGAGCCCCTTCAGTATATCCTGATGATTGACACTGTTTCCTGCCAGATTGTCAATGTAGTGTTCCCTGCTTTTCAGCCATCCAATTTCATCTGAATCTGAACCTAAACTCATGCCTGTTCCAGAAACCGTTATCTTAACTCTGGAACCTGTACCTCTATCTACCTGGCCATAAACTGTACCCTAATCTTGTAAACAAATCCCTTAACTTTTCCTGTCTGACCCTTTGTTTGCATTTGTGTCATTTCCCTTGTTGTCTCATCCTCACCCATCAGAACAATCTGATTTGAAAAGAACCCTGCAGATCTGTCATTTTCTGTTGATAAAGCAAATGAGGTAACCTAAGCAATTCAGTGCCTTCAAGTCTACTGCCAAAGCACCTCTCATAAAGAGCAAAAGGACGCAGGTCTGACACTGGACCCCAGCTAATGTCTTACCAGCCTTGATTGTTGAAATTATATGGACTGACAGAAATTTACTATCACTGTCTGGAAGCTCTGGATCTGCAAGCCCCCAGTCTGTACTCCAGCTAGCTAGCCACGAGCCTGCCTGCCTACAGCTTGCACCCCGGCTAGCCTCAAGATTGTTTGCTTCTGGTCTGCCACCTTGTCAGCTAGCCTTGGGAATATTAGCGTTTGGCCTGTCTTCCCTGGATCTCCTTCAATAAGAATGAATAGTGGAGAAACGCCACAATGCCTCAGTTGCCCATCACTGTGACTGACTTCCAGCCAGATATTTTGTCATAAGCCAAAGTATTGGACAGATTGAAACCTTGTTTATGAAGCTTGATGATAATTTAGGGGATGTCTAAAATTATTACAGTTCCGTGGTGAATACAAATATCTGTACCAACTTGTAAAGATATTTACTAACCACAAAGTTAAACTGCTGTTGGTGCTTCAGGGAAAGAAACAGAAGATCACTAAAGACAGCAGAATTCATCCTCTGGTGGCCATAAATGTCCACAAAATGTAATGGCTATTCAGATATTTCATTCTTGACCATAGTGAATGATGGACCAACCCTTGAGCCCCAGTGCTAGCATGGCAAACAAGCTTTTTTATTGGACAGAAAAACTTGTTTGTAGACATACCGATATCCTCCGTATGGACTTGAACTCCAGGAATGTGAGATGCTCAGCCAGCTCCATAGGCTCCAGGTGGTCAAACAGTAGTGACGCCTTGCCTTTTTTAACCTGCTTCTTGCGCTGGGTCAACTTCCGCATCCAGTCATATGATGGACTTCAAGAAAAACAATAAGCACAATCAATCTAGAAGAAATATGACACATTATAAATAATTTTTAGCTAAGACTAAAATCTTCAGAATAATCAATATGGTCCTTTATGGTCTTAGGGAGTTTTAGCTATGTCTATGTAGTTTTTCAGTTCTGTTGGTCCTGTGTCATGTTGCAGCTGTAAAACAAGAACAACTTGGCTTATGCATCCTTAGCGATGTTTTAACATTTACTCACGAGTGCGTGTCATTTAGATCTTTTAGGACTAGGTCCTGGATTTAGGGTTAAGATCAGAATTGGAATCAGTTTTATTTTCGGGTAAACGAAAGTGTTGGCACTGATATGTTAACAACACGGCTGATTGGTTTAATAGTTTCTACAATCTGTATGCTCTTGGGGTCTTACATGGTAGAGATGTCAAGGAGCTTGAAATGCTCCTCACAGCCAAGCTGAGCAGTTACATCTCTGAACTCCTCTGTTATCCGAATCAGACCCAAGTCCAGGTTGAACTCTGCTGGGAATGTCACAATCCAGTACCTGAGCGCACACATAGAGATTTCAGCAGCAAATATTTTGATAATAAAAAGATGAAGACATGATGAACTTGTGCCAAAATGGAAAACATCTCATTTTAACTACAGAAGAAATTTCCCCTGAACCAGGGGCAATGACCCTTGTGGTCTCATCATGTGTGACTCACATGTGATGTCCCTGTATTGTGGTGGCATGGTGACGGAAGTTCCCAAGAGCTTATATCACATATACAACTTTGAATTGTGGGACGTCCCCAGGCTTTTGAGGTGGGTTGCACACAACGTTAGTCATTGCTTGGAGTCAAGGTTAAAATGAAACCTAAATGTTCATTGTAAAATGTAACAGTCGAAGCTATCTAGCTGAGTTTCAGGAGCTGGGTCACAACTCAACCAAACAACTTCTGGCCATAAAAACCCAACAAACCCTCTCCTTGTTTGCTCTCACATTCCACACCAGAACCCTGAGCATGGGACATCGCTTTGAGTAGAAAAGAGAGCTACAACTTCATACTATGACAAAAATCATCCATCCACTTACCTCATCTTGAGTATAAACTTCAGCAAACCTTAAAGCAATGTATATAAGTTTATGCCAGAAGTTCAGAGGCTTGGCCACTCTTACAGACACCTTCTCTCTCAACACTGGTTCCCCCATTTTCGGCACAGATTTTCCTCCCATAAATCCTGCCCTAATACCCCTGATTATCAACTCCTAGAACTCCATCATCAGTAGTCTACCACCCTCAACCCTCTTCTCTTACTGGTCAGCTTGATAGAGATTGCATAACTTCCACGACTGGTACAACATAATGTTACTGTTGTTAAATCTTGTCACTATTACCCATTTTATTACCTATGCCTGTTCCATGACAGCCACCCAAAACACTTATCAAAGTTTACGTTAGCAACATAAGCATCTTCTCTAAACTCTGCACCAACAGACCTGCCCTGACCATCTACAGATAACGTCACTTTTTAGAGGACTTCTGGTTGACTTCTGTGCCGACAGCCAGCTCAAAATCCTCACTGGCTTCTTCTTTCTATAGTCTTAATGTCACTCAGCAACAAAACCATCCGCTCCAGACACAGCATTCCTCATGTTTCCCAAAACGTCAGTCATGTTCTTGCTTGCTTTTGTTGTTTCTCAGATGCTCCGAATTTGCTGCCTCAACCCCTTCACTGCCACCCAACTTTTCATATTTCTCAGACGACACCATGAAATTCTATTTAAAGTGAACTAAAACCAATTGATCTGGCCATTTTAAACCCATCTTTTACTTCATAGTCCAATCCCCACTGAATCCTGTAAAGACTCTCACAAATAGTTTGAAACTCTAAAAACCCAAGAGCATGACATCAACAGGGACAACTCCGAGTCTAAATAAGTGGCTAATTGATTCTGGTTTCACCAGTATTTCCCCTTTGCTTATCTGGCATTTCTCCCATTCATTACTCTTCTACACTCCTTCAGAATCATCAGAATGGCTACCTCTGCCTCTTGCTATGGAATACAATCATGGGCTGTTGGTCCTCTCAGGCATATCACCGCTCTATGTGCTCAGATCTCGTAGATCTTAGATTTGCTCAATCTTGTCAAAAGAAACTGGAGATAACCCATTTCTCGGACATCCCATATCCCTTCGTACGTGCTTTTTTCGTTTTTACAAATTATTTCACTCCTTCCTTCTCTGCATAAAAAGGGGTCTGTCATGCCCAGACTTTCCCTACCAACGCCTCCGCTCATTTTTCACTTTCTAAATCAACTCATCTTCACTGCAAAACTTTGCAGTGAAGACATAGGCAATGAGCATTGCAAGGCCAAAATCTAATTCTAGTATCTGATTTTCAAGTAGGCAATCTTGAAACTGTGTAAACTGGAATTGCATGCCAAACTGTAAGCTCTGGGTTAACAAAAAAGGGAAAAAAAGGATTGACATAAACATCGGTGTCAGTTGGCATTTCTGTGGTCTTGGGTTTATTAGAGGTTGAGAAATCCAGACAAAAAAATGTTATAATGTGTTGCAGTGGATGAGTGTAAATGGAGCACCTTACCTCATTAAATAACAAATCTTCAGCCTGGTTCTCTGGCAGCTGTCACCTTTGCAGTCACGGTATGTGGGTTCAGTTAAGGACCTTTTTCAAAGATCTGAGAAACTAATAGGCTGCACCAAAAACAGTGTCAAAGACCCTTAGCACGTAGTTACTAATAGGGGCAAATGAGTTAGTCAGGCGATACTATTATCAAGTGACAAAGCCACTGCTAGACTTGATACATCAGGCTTTCACACAGAAGACCACTGTTTGGATACCAAAAGATAATGTCAATAGTAGACTGCATGTTTTTTTTGTTTTTTTTTTTGTAGTTTTTTTTTTTAAGAATGACAACCTTTGCTTCATATCCTAAACCACATGGTTATTATCTCAACCATGGTGACAGAGCTACCCTGTAAATCTAGGTCAATTTTGTGTCTAAAGCTAATCAAATCTTACAGGCAGCAGAGAAATATATTTATTTTTCACCAGTGATAAGTAATGGATTTGGAAGACGGTAACATTCTTGAACTCTACTAACATACATTCATAAGTCCACAGACTACAACTGCACCATAACACTCTAGAAGTACAGCATTCCAGAGCTGATACTTTCTACAACCCACATATCCTACTACTAAAAAGCATAGAACTTCAAATCTTAAATTATACCTAAACATTCTACATCCCTAACATTCTAGAACTGTAACATTCTAAAACCCTAACGTCCTAATACTGAAAAACATTTAAAGCTTAACATTCTTAAATTGCAGCATAACATTCTAGAACCCCATCATTCTACAAATGTATCATAACATTCTAGAACTGTAACATTCCAAAACATTATTATTAAAGAACTAACGTCATTCTACAATCACATCATGACATTTTAGAACTATGAACCTTAACATTCTAGAACCCTAACATTGTAGAGCTGTAACATTCTAAAACCCTAACATCCTAACACTGAAAAAAATTATAACTCAACATTCATAGATTGCACTATAACATTTTAGTACCCTAACATCCTAATACTGAAAAAAGAATAACTTAACATTTTTAAATTGCACCATAACATTCTACTGTAGAGCCCTAGAATCCTAGAACTGTAACATTCTACAATTGTATCATAACATTCTAGAACTGTACCATGCTAGAACATTAATATTAAAGAACTAACATCACTGAACAATGTACAAAACATTTTAACATTTTAGAACCATGAACCTAACATTCTAGGACTGCATCATGCTGTGACAGCTGATTTCCTGTGACATTCACCAGCCAGCTAAGAAGCTTTCACATTCTCTTTGAAGACCACCTGAGTACACTATTCTGGGTTATTTATTGATTTTTGATTGCTTGACTTGACACTAATATCTGCGAAATAATCATAAGTAGTAATGTGAACCATGAAACATCCAAGAACTAACAACATTCTTCAGTTGCATCACACTATTCCAAAAGCATAACATTCTAGAACCCTAACATTCAAAATCTAACAATCTAGAACCCTTCTAGAACACTTATAACTTATAACATTCTACAATTGTGCCATTCTGAGCAGCTCCAATGAAGGGATCAATACTGCTACTTTGTATTAACATAAACCATAGCTAAAGAAAAGGTGAGGGAAAGGCACTCACTGTAATGAAACATCTACTGCATTGCCCTCTTGATTTGGAGTTAGCTTAGATCTCTGTGGTGAGAAATACTTTTTGTACACTTAACAGTGCACAAAAAGTACTTATCTTCAGTGGTACATATTTCAGCAAGCTGAAATACAATAGCCAGCAGTATTTCAACATATTGTTAAAGCACTGCAGGCTTTCTGCCAGATTGGATATATCATCAGTAGTTTTCCCGCAAGTTCTGAGGATGTAACGTACCAGCGATGCATCAGCAGCAGGCTGCGAGGAAGCAGGTTGGAATGCAGCTCCCCATTGTCGTCTGTGAAGAGAATCAAATTTTAAGTTGAGGCAAAAAATTTTTTGCTACACTGTTGTGCTAAGGCAAAAAATGAGCCATGAGCCCAAATTTCTCTTCTGTTTTTCCCAACTTTACTTGGTTATAAATTGATTGAATACAAATTTCTTCAAAATATGCAACATGTAAGTATAAGGTATTAAAAGTAAAAGTTTTGACTAAGGGCCCTTCTACAAGACAGGCCCCGAATAATTTCAGTTTCTGTCAATAATTTATTGAAACTACCCTAAACTGCCACATTCTGTACCCTTGGCCTTTGAGGACCTATAGGAGCAGTCTAATCTAGTCCTGGTTACAGTTTATCACTTACCAAATGCATGAATGCATTCATTTAAGAGAGCATCAAGAGATGCTGCCTTTCCCAGTGTGGATGATCCCATAGTGCCAAGCTGGAGGAAGCACAGAGGTCAACACTTCCAGCTCACTACTCTGGAGCAGTCAGGGTTTTCCTGGGAGCAGGAGAGAGAGAGAGCCATTAATATAAGAGTCTTCACATACAAGTATGAGAATAAAAGCACTGTGCTAGTTCTGTGATCATGTGTGCTAAAATTTGCCCATGTGTTGTTTGTCTTAAATCAGATAGCTTTAAGCAGATACGTGCAGATAGGCGTGCTTCCATGATGTAAACTGGCCTCAACACAATGCTAATCTGTATGAAGTCTTTATGTGTCTTCTTTAAAAGAGCAAATGCAGTCTTTAAATTATTTAAACCAATGTTCACCAGAACAGAAAAAATGTAAGTCGGTGCATCTACACATAATCTGCTAAAATCTATCTCTGCCAGCCATACTTGCCAACCTTGAGACCTCAAAATAAGGGAGGATTCTCAACAATGTGGAATAATTGACAGAAACTGAGACTAAAGCAAAGTCTTTTTCACTACTTTTTGTAAACTGTTTGCCACAGTTCAGTGTTTTGCTATTGATAACACTGAAACAACACTACACAGGTCATTGATAGTGCCATATGTTGATGACTCATTTGATATTTCGACCATGTGGACCTTCCAGCCATGTGATGCAGACAAACTGGAATTTACAGTTTACATAACCACCAGGTCATTTATTGCTTGTGTTGGAGTCGGAGTGCATTAAGTGATTAAATAAATTAAAACATGTATTTTCTGTCATGAACCAGGTTTTAAAAACCAAACCATGGGGCACCCAGTGGCTCAGTGGATACAGCAGGTACCCCATGTGTGGAGGCTGCGTCCTCGCTGCAGCGGCCGCGAGTTCGATTCCAACCTCAGCCCTTTAATGCATGTCATCCCCCCTTTCTCTCCCCCTTTCACGCTTAACCTGTCCTATGGAATAAAGACATAAAAAGCCCCAAGAATAATCTCAAAAAACCCAAACCATGTCTAACCCCTGAACAAAGAACCCTTTCCAACTATTTTCATGTTGTGTTGTGATGTTTCAATAATCCATAATGACATTTACACAGATGTCAGGAATATTTGGAACCACAACAAAGACAGTTTTACTAATAACACAGAGATGTCTATTTGCACGAGATGACATTTTTAACATAATTTATGAAAAACACCAATAACACTCGCTAAAAATCCCAACACAGGGCTATCTTAACCAACCAACAAATAGAGAGTATATGTCCAAGTCATGAAGACTATTTATATTTCTCTCTTCAAATCATGCGACCATTAAAGCAGTATCAATAGTTTATTTTTCAGTTGCCTATTTACACAACCATTAGGCATGGAGCAACATGAGCATTTATTTAAAGTCATATTGCTAACTCCTGACAGAAGTCCAATGGTATCTCTCCAAAGTCACACCAACTTATTAGGCTCTTTGGCTGCGAAATGCTCTACTACATTCCCACACTGAAAAAAAAGTGAGACTTTGGATAACAGTTGAATAAAAATTGTTACATCTAATATTTTTAGTTTTCCACAAATTAAAAAGTTCAGTTTTTTTAAATAAAATAAAATAAAACCAATGCACATTGTTCCACTTTGCATCAATTTAAATGTTTTAGCTTGGCTTGATTTAAAATCTTACATAATTAGAAAGTACTATTTTGTATTAATACAATGCATTATTTTATCTTCAGAAAAACTAATGCCATTGCGTCAACTGTGTTTTGAGTAATTAAGTTACTTTATTCTAAGTTAAAAAATTAAGTTGGTTGAAATTATTTTAAGACACGCACACAAAGTACAGTGCTCAATATTTATTATTTAAGCTTTTGCATTAAACTGGCAAATTGTCCATTGTAAGTGTTTGAGGTAAAAGTGCAGTCAACAGTACTCAATAAAGTCTCTAATTTTGCCTGTCTGCTGTGTAGTGCTTGTGAACCAAGAGATTGTCAGGGATTTTTTACTGTCTGCTGGAGCCAGAAACAAGATGAGTCTTCATTTGACTTCCTCTTTATGTTTGACCAACACTGTAAAATGTAATCTTCTTGTGATACCTCACATTAAAACAAGCTATAGATAAATGTATTCTTTCTATCTGTGAAAGCCTGATTTCATTTGCTTATTAAGAAATGACCCCAAGATACTTGAACTCCTTCGCTTGGGGCAACAACTCTCCCCCCAGCCAGAGGGAGCAGTCCACCATTTTCCGGCAGAGAATCAAGGCCTCAGATTTTGAGGTGCTGACTCTCATCCCAACCGCTTCACACTTTGCCGCAAACCACCCCAGTGCATGCTGAAGGTCCCAGTGTGATGAAGCCAAAAGAACCACATCATCTGCAAGAAGCAGAGATGCTATTCTGAGGTCCCCAAACCGGACTCCTTCCTGCCCCCTGCTGCGCCTTAAGATCCTGTCCATGAAAATCACGAACAGGATCGCAGACAAGGGACAACCCTGGCGGAGGCCAACACCCACTGGAAACGCATTTGACTTCACGACGAGTATGCAGACACAGCTCTCACTTTTGGTTATACACACCAGTACCCTGTACTCCCGCAGCACCCCCCACAGGACTCCCTGAGGGACACAGTCATAAGCCTTCTTCAAATCCACAAAATACATGTAGACCGGATAGGCAAACTCCCACACACCTCCAGCAGCCTCTACGAGTGGGGTAGAACGGAGTGTTAGACGGACATGCGGTTTGGTGCAGCATCTGCAGTAATGCGGGCGCTCCACCTGTTGTGGTGAAGAAGGATTTGAGCTGGAAGGCGAGGCTCTCGATTTACCACGCCATTCATGTACCATCCCTCACCTATGGTCATGAGCTCTGGATAATGACCAAAAGAATGAGATTGCGGATACAAGCAGCCGAAATGAGCTTCCTCCGCAAGGTGGCTGGGCTCAGCCCTAGAGATAAGGTGAATAGGATCTGAAGGAGGTACATGGGCAGGAACAGGTTCCCTGTTTTAGGGTTAAGGATTAGGGTTGTAGGGTACAGAGTTAGGAGGAGACAGGCAGGCTCCAGGGTTTAAGGGTTAGAGTTGCAGAGTACAGGATTAACCTTTTGTTAAGCCTAAATATATTTTAATGTCTTTAATGTAAAAAACATCTATTATCTGAAATTTTAAGGCAAATTCATTGAGAAAATAATTGACAAGTTTAATTGGTATCTGCTTTAAATTGGGTTTTATGTCCTATGCATTGTGTTCCTGTTTAAATCAGAGGCATTTAATTGAAACTTTTAGTATCTTGAGTGACTGATTTTAAAAAGTAAACACAAAGACGGGTGAAGTCTGGTAATTTGGCACACTTTTTAGGACAAACAATGAAAGACCACCTTGGATGTTTCTTTTAGAACTTGTAATGGTTCTCTGCTATATTTCTATAAATAAAACATGTTGCCAAGTAAAATATTTTAGAAATTTTGGATATTCAAACACATCAACCTCTACCTCACTCCAATGACGTGGTTGGGTAAAAGGTAGGTTTCAGGGTTAGGGTTGCAGGGCACAGGATAGAGAGACAGGGTTAAGAGGGGGCAGGCATGTACGGGTTTCAGGTTTCACAGTGAAAAGCAAAGGCGTCTGGAAAGAAAGGCCTGAAGCAACATCATCAGTCTGCATCTTATAGTAAATAGTGATTGGAAAATGGGTCACATTAGCAGGAAGATATTAGCGTCAGATGAGCAGGAAGGTCAGAGGACATACTATAGTTGACAGGTGGAGAACAGCACTAAAGCTTACAGAACATGGCCAAAAATAATCACAACTTTGGAAGCCATGATGACAACTATACTAATTTACAGTGCCTTGCGAAAGTATTCGGCCCCCTTGAACCTTTCAACCTTTCACCACATTTCAGGCTTCAAACATAAAGAAATAAAATTTTAATTTTTTGTCAAGAATCAACAACAAGTGGGACACAATCGTGAAGTGGAACGAAATTTATTGGATAATTTAAACTTTTTTAACAAATAAAAAACTGAAAAGTGGGGCGTGCAATATTATTCGGCCCCTTTACTTTCAATGCAGCAAACTCACTCCAGAAGTTCAGTGAGGATCTCTGAATGATCCAATGTTGTCCTAAATGACTGACGATGATAAATAGAATCCACCTGTGTGTAATCAAGTCTCCGTATAAATGCACCTGCTCTGTGATAGTCTCAGGGTTCTGTTTAAAGCGCAGAGAGCATCATGAAGACCAAGGAACACACCAGGCAGGTCCGAGATACTGTTGTGGAGAAGTTTAAAGCCGGGTTTGGATACAAAAAGATTTCCCAAGCTTTAAACATCTCAAGGAGCACTGTGCAAGCAATCATATTGAAATGGAAGGAGTATCAGACCACTGCAAATCTACCAAGACCCGGCCGTCCCTCCAAACTTTCATCTCAAACAAGGAGAAAACTGATCAGAGATGCAGCCAAGAGGCCCATGATCACTCTGGATGAACTGCAGAGATCTACAGCTGAGGTAGGAGAGTCTGTCCATTGGACAACAATCAGTCGTACACTGCACAAATCTGGCCTTTATGGAAGAGTGGCAAGAAGAAAGCCATTTCTCAAAGATATCCATAAAAAGTCTCGTTTAAAGTTTGCCACAAGCCACCTGGGAGACACACCAAACATGTGGAAGAAGGTGCTCTGGTCAGATGAAACCAAAATCGAACTTTTTGGCCACAATGCAAAACGATATGTTTGGCGTAAAAGCAATACAGCTCATCACCCTGAACACACCATCCCCACTGTCAAACATGGTGGTGGCAGCATCATGGTTTGGGCCTGCTTTTCTTCAGCAGGGACAGGGAAGATGGTTAAAATTGACGGGAAGATGGATGGAGCCAAATACAGGACCATTCTGGAAGAAAACCTGTTGGAGTCTGCACAAGACCTGAGACTGGGACGGAGATTTATCTTCCAACAGGACAATGATCCAAAACATAAAGCCAAATCTACAATGGAATGGTTCACAAATAAACGTATCCAGGTGTTAGAATGGCCAAGTCAAAGTCCAGACCTGAATCCAATCGAGAATCTGTGGAAAGAGCTGAAGACTGCTGTTCACAAACGCTCTCCATCCAACCTCACTGAGCTCGAGCTGTTTTGCAAGGAAGAATGGGCAAGAATTTCAGTCTCTCGATGTGCAAAACTGATAGAAACATACCCCAAGCGACTTGCAGCTGTAATTGGAGCAAAAGGTGGCGCTACAAAGTATTAACGCAAGGGGGCCAAATAATATTGCACGCCCCACTTTTCAGTTTTTTATTTGTTACAAAAGTTTAAATTACTCAATAAATTTCATTCCACTTCACGATTGTGTCCCACTTGTTGTTGTTTCTTGACAAAAATTTAAATTTGATATCTTTATGTTTGAAGCCTGAAATGTGGCGAAAGGTTGCAAGGTTCAAGGGGGCCGAATACTTTCGCAAGGCACTGTAATCTGTTGGTGGGCACCTTAAGTCTGTTGAGAAAACATGATGTCACAAGTGTACATTGTGGTGTAAAATCCCAGTAACATCCTGAAATCATAGAAGCAGCCTACACTTAGAGACCTATAAGATCTCCTAAAACCCTTGAAATGTGCTTAAATCATAGAAATTTCCTTGATTCCTTGAAATGTCTTAAAATCCTAGAAACATCCTAAAATCCTCGAAAAGTCCTAAAATCGCCCAAAAACGTCACAAGTGTACATTGATGTTGCGTTTATTCCCTCCTTTTAAATTGTTTTGCATGGTTTGTCTTCTTAAATACCCAGTTAGAACTGAACGGGGTCTATTTCAGTCACCCCATACACAACAACAGATACTCTCAAATCAAATCAAATCAAACTTTATTTATAGAGCACTTATCATACATTAAATGTAGCACAAAGTGCTTCAAAAGTTAAAAACATGAAACAACATCTAAACATATAAACCAACCCCCCCGCTCCCAGGTCCTCCCACCCACCAATCCCCCGCCCCTCCCCCAAAGCACACACAGAAAGACGACAGTAAAAAGGCACAGAACAGAATGGCTTTGGATAAGAAACATGGCTGAGCACAGAGGAATTAAATGAGGTAACGCCATCATGGAGGGCTGTTTGGACCAGGAGCTGATTAAAGCTCTCAGAGACATCGTTACAGAAACAAAATTTAGCCTTGGGGCACACCACAGTTTATTTTATAGTTCTACGAGGAGCAGGTATCCATACTTACTAAAAATTCTCTATCTATGAAATAGGAGGGGAAAAAAACGAAATCGAAAAATCGAAAACAGCACTTCGATCCAGTAGCACCAGGACAGAAGGTTTCTTCATGTCCATGTTATACCTGAGATCATTTACGATCTTTAACAGGGCCGTCTCTGTACTGTGGTTCGTCCTAAAACCAGATCAATATTTTTCTAAAATATTGTATTTATTTAAAAAATCATTTACTGAGTAAAAACAAGTTTTTCTAAAAAAATTGCTTGAAAACAGTTAGTTGGATACTGGTCTGTAGTTATCAAGAATGTTTGCATGTAATTTGCTCTTCTTCAGAAGAGGCTTGACCACTGCAGTCAAGGCAGTGGGGAAGAAATCATCTGAAGAGAGCAATTCATGATGTTTAAAAGTTTGTCCTTGAAGAACCCATAAAATGTTTTAAAAAGTGAACTGGGAATGAGGTGTAAAAATCAGTTTGTAAGATTTACTTGGGAAAAACTCTACCAAGCATTTCAAGCATTAACCAGGACAAAACTCTCCAGAGTTTCCTCAGATAGAAGCAAAGATTCAGGTGTGTTAAAAACCATATTCTGATATGGTAATAAAACTGATCTAATTTTATCAATATCAAAGTATAGTCTGTCATGATTGGAGGTGTTGTGATATACTGTGGAGTGTTGTTTGGGTTTTTTTGGGGGGGGTTCTGTTTTTTTTATTACTCATGTTCTGTTTCCAGTTTTATTTTGTAGTATCACTCCACATGCGTGTCTGTGTTACTTCCTTTCTTTGTGTGTTTTCCTGCCTTTGTGTTTCCCCGATTAGTCTGAGCTGTCCCTCACTAGTTGCAGTCATCACCTGTTCTCACCTGATTAGTTCTCTGTGCATATATACATACCTGTGTATCTTCTTTATTTCTTTGTCAGTTTGTGGTCCTTCCTGTTGTCTCTACTGTGTTTGCTGCTGTCTTCACCTCAGAGTTCTTTCTTGTTTTCCTGGTTGGTTTCTGTTCGGTTTTTGATTGGTATTTCATTGGTATTTGTATATGTGTTTTGGTCACCTGCGTGTTTTTTGGACATTAAAGCTAGTTTGTTGTTTGTACACCTCTCTGCCCTTTTTGTTCTGCATTTGGGTTCTTTATCTGAGCTCATATGTGACATACCTAGATATGCAGTCTTGTGTTCTACTCTGAAATATATATACTTCGACATAACATCAGAAAGAGAATTATTATATCTTGAAACAGGAAGTTTTCAGTTAGCATTTTTTATTTCAAACAAAAAAGTTCATAATTTAAAGGAACTGAAGATTTTGGTGGATTAAGTCGCATCTATGGTGACAATTGCTGATTGCAACTGGCTGAAACTTCTCCTGTTGTAATTCCTTCAGTGTCATAGTTCAGGAGGTATTTATGAGAGTTGAATTATCTTCAGAAGTCTCTTTCTCTCCAAAATAATTCAGATTAAACCAGTAAAAAAAAACTGAATCAACCATTTCATCTAAAAAGTCAAAGTCATTGTTTTGTCTCCGACAGACAAAACAATGCTACCAGAAACAGAAACAGTAGTTTCACATTTAAAAAAGTCACTGGGGGACTGCTAACAATGACAGACCCCGAAAACGTGAAGGCCTTTTCTAGAATCAGTGTTTGGTTTGTTCATTTAGGGCTACTGTAGAAACATGGTGGTGCAACATGATGATCTCAGTAGACCAGGTAACAAAAACACAACAATTCTTCTTTTCAGGTTATTACACACAAAAGAAAATATACTTATTGTGTTATATTCCATTTCTGCCATTATATCCCTCTAAATCATGTACATGGGAACTTAAAGTAAATTTTTGACAACATGACTGCTAACCAAGAAAAGGACCAGCACCTCTATGCTCCCAATAAGTGGTGGTTTCTGTCTCAAATATGTTACATGCAGCACCTTTGAAACAACATTGTTGGTTTGAAGTGAATCTTTGCTAGAACAGATTTAAATCCACTCCATAAGAAGTCTAAACCTCCAACCTAAGCCAATCACATTATTCAAGCTGCTGAAAGAGACTGAGGATTAACAGTGCATTGTGGGAGCTGGGGACTCCAGAGGTTTGGACCTTGTTAATGGCTCAATATGTAATCAGCTACCATCACCTTGGTGAGGCAAAAAAGACATCACTGGCCAGCATCTAATTTATTCTGTGACGCTTGTGTCAACAATCAATGTGTCTGTGTGTGTACACAGTGGAATGAATGAAGACATTGTTCCTTGATTATAAATGGGTAAGGTCCTTAAAGATACTATGCTTAGATGTGTCTGCCGGGGTATAATTACACTGCAACTGGTTCTGTCTGGCTGTGCTCTTACTTGATGCCCTGCAGAGGTGTATCATGCGGATGCGGAAGGTGGCTTTTAGCGTTGGGATGATACACGGAAAACAGTCAAAGAGGCAGTATTTGTTGACTTTCTGAATGAGAACAGGCTGAATAGGCTTTCTTTCCAAATGAAAATACTATCTTAGTGTTATGTACAAATTCTCCCTCTCCCCCATCTTTGCTGACACTGCAGTGGTTTTTGAAACATGTCAGGTAAGAGTCCTTTCACCCAGCCTTGGGTGGACGAAAGAGGAGGTAGAAGTGTCAAACAAAACCGGACTTTCAGCTGAGAGACGACAGTTTATGTCCAGTGGGAAACCAAAAGCAACTGTTTTAATGTAGCGTTGGACAATGTATGTATGGTAGTTGTGCACTGACATTACTCGTGATGTATTTAAATTAAATTACATACTTATTTTAAATCAAAACATGATCTTTTTTCTACACCTAACCAAGGAGTTTTGTTGCCTAAACCTAACAGCAACTGTTTCACAACATCAACCATTTGTTACTGTGTGTTTCACTTTTGTGGCCTTCATGTCACAATGAGATGCAGAGGTGTGGTGACAATTTGTCAGTATTTGATGACCTGGGGTGAGAACGTGTCTGAAATAAACTAATATATATTTGTGTCTGCAGAGCCCTGAACCCTAGTGTTTAGCCAGTGTTAGTGATAAACTCTCATGACAGCTGCGATAACTGTTGTGAGTATGGCATACTTTTGGATTCTGTTTTCATGAGCGCAGAGACAGCTCCATCCGTCTATAATTGATACCTGCTTATGCAGAGTTACAAGGGGCAAGACGTCACACCATCACAGGAGCTGCTGAGACATTCAAGCACTTGTCGAACCCATCTGTTCCATTAACCAGCCTATTTACAGAGCAGCACCAGCAGCCATCAAAGAGGACAAAATATTCTATACCAGTTAACTTCCACTGCAGTGAACATTTCGCATTTGCATTATGTTGATTAAAAAAAATGAAAGAAAACATATTACATGCTGTAAACGACTAACTGATCACTACAACCAAAAAAAAGCACTTCATTTTTATGAGACTGGGTTGCTGTTCCAGAGAAATTATTTAGATTTTTTATTTTGTTTTATTTTTGATTTTTTGAGTTCAATCCACAAAATTCCTGTGGATCCACATCAATAAATTTGTATCTTTCAAATCTCATATCACAGAGCTAACTAAAAAATAAGCAAAACATGTTGGTCTGTTCTTTAAGTTGAGACACTGCACTCCTTACTTTATAGAAAATCCTTATTTGAGCCTCATTTAAACTTCTGTAACATCATATGGTGTAACACTCACCCAAGTCATCTAAAAAAATTGCAGTCTTTCCAAAACAAAAAAGTTATTTGTGCCATAATCTGGTCGGTAGGCAGCTCTCCATCTCGCCTTCTCTTTCATAGCCTCGGTCTGAGGCGAAATTTGAGGAAATTAATATTTTCCACAATGCATGTACAATGTACCAGGTTGTTCACAAGTTGAATCTTTGTTTATGTGAGCTTGTTCCTGTTTGCTCTCCTCTACATACATATAACACCAGAACAAAACACCTCATAACAGGTAAGAAGCAAAAACTAAAATGCACAAGCTTTAGTGTCATGTGTAGAGGGCTGCAAATATGGAACAAGTTACATGACAACATTAAAACATCTCATTCCATTTACATCTTCAAAAAGAACTTAGAGCCACCTATCACAAACATATGTATGGTGCTGTTTTGTTTTACTGCTAATGTTTTGTTATGAAATGCCCATTTATGTCTACCAAAGGAACTTTGTCTAACCTTCTGTGCCAGTATTCATAATCCTTGAGGCCAGAAGTGGATGAGCATGTTTGCTTTCCTTTTGCTCTGGTACTGGAACTCTTTTATTGGATCTATGCAGATGTAGCGAATGACTGGGATCTTCTGTCTGTTTGTTTTGTTTAATGTTAGTGTTTCTTTTGTTTTGCTTATTTGTTTTGTTTTGTTTTGTTTTCGATGATACATGTTATAAATGCCTCCTCCCAAAAGCTTTAGGTAGCTTACTTGGGGTATCCTTTCACGTGTCTCTTATATTGTATTGCACTCTATTCTGTATCATTATGTTATTTTCCTTGACATGTGAAAATAAATGATAATGATGATGATGATGAATGTGATTACGTCACATCCAACATTACTCGGAAATGGTTGCAGTTTTAAAAATGTGGTTAACTTTGATTTAAAATAAGTATGTTAGTAGAATATACTGAGGTTTCGTAATGTGACGTATCTCACATGCCATGTGCCGACATGCTACATATATTTCTCAAAGGTGACTCAGTTTCATGCTAGACATAAACACCAGCTTCCTGGATGAAAGTCCTGTGCTTGTTTGACCCATCAACAGCCTTTCCCTCCCTTTCCTCTAACCCTTAGCGGCCTTTCTCGCTCTTTATTCTGTTACCTGACTTTGTCATTTGGTCCCATAAAAATTACTATGAGCACTAAAGGTGCAGCTTAAAAAAAGACATAAATGTGGGTGATAATTGAATCTTGGAAAAAACCCTATGTGGTTATATTTGGAGCAGAGAAATTCTCAGTAATCTGCATTAAACATAAAAACTGATGATAAAAAACATCTTTTCACAGTGATCAAGTTGACCGTCACAGACATGATATGTCACAGCTCTGGCCTTGACTCCAGGTTTTCCTTGTGTTCCTTTCCCTGTCTCCCTCATGTGTACACCTCCCCTGTGTGTCTGAATGTGGCTTTCCCTCACCTGACCTCTGATTCAGTCTTCACACCTGTCTTCAATCATCTCATCAGCATCCAGTATAAGAATAATAATGCATTTGTCCATTTTTTTTTATATTATCCATTTGAATCTGCAAACTAGTAACTAAAGTTATTAAATAAATGTTCTGGGGCACAATACAATATTCAGAGTAAAAGTATAAAGTAACAGAAAAAAGGGATACACAGGTAAAGTAAATGTACCTCAAAATTATGCTTCAGTTCAGTACTTGAATAAATGTACTTAGTTACTGAGAGTGTGACGCACAGATGCCTCAGCAACAACAAACAGGCCATTCTGAAAGTGTTTTTCTTTGACTTTGTGTGTGTGGACATCACGCTGCTCTCGCTGTGCGCAAAACATTAATGCGTTATATGTCAATTGCTACGGGATACACACACTGACACATTCTTATGTTTTTCCTCTTTTTGATTTCACAGCTCGGCCGTGCATGTTACAGTCAGCTGTGCCCTTTAGCATGACTTGTGCTTTTCTGCCTCCACAATGGGTCACTGTGTCTCTGCCTCTGCTCTGCAGATGCGTCATTGTGTGTTTTAATGCGTAATCCAGTGACATTCACTGCTTTTAGGTGCACATTCAGACATGCTATAATGCAAATGCACCTCTACACACACACACACACACACACACACACACACCTAACACTCTGCTTTTAAAATCCCTGCCACACATGATCTGTTTAATGTTAACAAAACACCAATTTGACAAAGTGAGAGAACTGTAATAAAATGCCATATTTGACTTTTAGCATACTTCTTACCACAAACACACACACACACACACACACACACACACACACAGAGCACACACACACACACACACACACACACACACACACACACACACATACACAGTGCTTCAGCCAAAAACTGACAGCCGTAATTACACATAATGTAGCCATAGCTAAAAGACTCCTTGCTAAAACAACCAGCCTTTCATTAAATCTTGGTCTTTGCTTTCAAAGAAACTAGCATTAATAAATATCACACAGACTACACAATTCTATATTTCACAAGCAGTCAGATCTTACCCCCGAACAGCAGCGTGACAGCACCCATCCAGGCTAAAGATCAGTCCCTTCACTGAGATAACTGTAGCTGCTGCTGGATGCTGCAGCCTGCGACTCGCTGTCAGGCAGAGACTCCCATGATGGAGCCTGTACTACGCTAAGACCTCCTCCTCCTCCTTTTGTTGGTAAACACAGCAGCCTGGAGCAGCGCAGTCCAGCCATGTGACTTTACCCACACACACACACACACGCACACGCACACACACACACACACACCCACACACACACACACACACACACATACACACACACACATACACACTGGGTTTATTACATTAAACCTTCCACTGATTACACTTTACCCTCGCCTTAATCACAACAAGCTTAAATTCTAATGTGTGCGCTTTGGGTGGAGGAACATTGCAAAATTCCAAGATTAGAAACGTTAATCAGTCCTTTGAAACCTAAACAAATTGGCTTGATTTCAAGAAAAAGTACAAGAAAATTACTAAAAAAGGAAATGATCTGGAAAAAGTGTTTAGAAATATATATTAATTTGTAACATAATTTTACATATGTAATTATGACAATTATAAATGCAGTTTTTCCCAGCTTTTTAAAAATAATTTTCTAAATCGACTAATATTTTGCAATTCATGGAACATGAATCTCACCAAGTTGCTTATCACAAACAATTGACTTTTGTGCGGGAGTCCAGAGCATATTTGAGTTGTTTTTTTATTTTTTTTCCTACACCTTACGATGAGCCTCTTTTGCCTAAACCTAACCATCTATGACTTTGCTGCCTTATCCTAACCATTGTGACACTCAGTGTTGGTTGCCATTGGCTGTTATGTATGGACTGAATGCAGCAGACAGCGTGGGGACCCCCACCAACAGCATACACTGAGCAGCTAATCAGAAATGAAACCGAAAGCGCCGCACAAAGAAAGGGAGGAGAGCCAGCATCAGGGCAAGGCTGACCCGACTTGGATCGAGAGCTTTCTTCTGACTAATGTCCACTCGCAGGAGAATAAACTGGATGAGATGCAATTGAGGCTCACTCAGGAATAGGAAATCAGACACTGCTCTGTGCACATCTTCCATCTTCACAGAGATATGGATAACCCCAAACATCCCAGATCAAGCTGTTGCACTGTATGGATGGACCTTGTTAAGAGCCAACAGGACTTTAATGCAAATTCACAAAATACACTGCAGATATTGTATGATGCCATCAGCAGCAATATGCTCAAGCAACGGGATGGGATCTTCATAGTAGCTGCCGATTTGAATCAACTCATCCTTCAACTTCAACAAATTGTAATTTCATCTTTTAAACTTTGTTTAAAAATGTTTTTTTAAACTTAGTTTGAAAAATGAGTAATAATTCAACCGTCTACCTTCTTATGAATCTCAATCCTCATTATTATGAAATTTCACAGGAATTATAAATGATTACTTACTCAATCTCTCATTTAAGATTAAGTTGTGAAAGGTACCTTTATCTGACAGTGTACAAAATGCTGCATAATCTGCAAAAAGCAGTGAAGCTGGCCTAAAAACAATTTTACCTGTCTTTCAATTTATATTTAATGTCCTCCTTATCACCCCCCACCCCCCCCCCCCCACCCAGCTTTCTCTGTAAAACCCCATGTGCGCTTGTCTAAAGTATGCTCCAGCAATGCACATTCATTCACTTTGTGTTGCTCTCACAGGGATGCAAATAGAAGCAGACACAGTGACCATGCAGTGCTTTAGCAATGGATATGATGTTCAGAGCAGAGCAGACAGGTTGGAGTCATGTGTAGTCTACTGCTGGAGACAGATGTTACATCGACCTTGGGTTCAGACAGCTGGTCAGACAGCTTAAGCAGATGGTCTCTGAGTGTATGAATTTGTGTTTGTAATTGTGGGTGTGTGTTCACAGTTCACAGCATAACTCATATATCCTGTTTCATTAGTCAGTGAATAAAAAGGATGTACGAGAATCTGACTATATTATTCAGGAAAGCACAAATATTGTGATGGAAGTAGTTCTACACAAAGTTGGTCATAATTGTTTGGGAGGGAAAGTCATGTCTAATTCATATTGTGGACTCTGATTTCACTAACTCATTGGTTCTTCATATGAAGTATAGACCCTGTAGCTATACATTTGTATGTGTTAATTCTTAAAAAGTCAACTGAAACATTGAAAAAAATCAACATTTACCTTTAGTCAATATTCATCTATATTAGATATAACATGCTGTCTGTATCAGCCCTAGGTTTTAGGAATTGTTTTACTTAGTGTTTGACCAACACCCCAGTAAATCTTCCATTGTAATTAACAGATGGAAATAAAAATTGTTAAGACAAACAAGATTAAAGATTAAAAGGCACACAAACAATTTCAGATTTGACATCAGTCCAGTCAAACCAGAGTCAGCAAGGCAAATTTGACATGTCTTCGGCAGGTCACAGTGGTTTAGAAAAAGACAGATCTATTTGTTCATCCTTTGAAATGCTCTCACAGCTGTGCATGCAAAGCTGTAAATAAAAGCCAGGGTTAATTTCAGCTTGTGTTGACATCATTTGGAAATAAACTCAGAGCAATAAAACAGTTATACTGAGGTTGTCCCATTGTAGAACAGTACAATCTGTCCTCATACAACAGCTCGTGACATATAACACCTTAGTTTTGAAAGCCAATTTACCTGAACATGAACTAAAAAGTTCAGCAAAAGTTAACAAAAACCAGCCCCGTCTCTTCAAGGGTTGAATATAAAATGTGCGCTTTCAAAACTGTTGCACTTTAAAGTACATAAACAATTACTCTGAAAAGCCAATTCAGTCAAACGGCTGGCCACTTGTTGCTTCCAAAGCACACTTTCAGCTCAAGTCTGAGTCCATAACATATAAGAATGGTGTCAGTCAATCCTACTCTCCTGAGGGTCCAGCGTGTTTTGTCTTTATGATCCAGGTACCAGTTAGGATAGGAAAAGAATAATGATTAGGGAAAGTTATGTGATGTATGTCAGACAAAGATGTG
Organism: Plectropomus leopardus; assembly: GCF_008729295.1. NCBI lineage: Eukaryota > Metazoa > Chordata > Actinopteri > Perciformes > Serranidae > Plectropomus > Plectropomus leopardus. The sequence goes on along the minus strand of NC_056477.1, from coordinate 29,845,727 downwards.
ATGTGATGTAACATAAGTATGTAACTGATAATAACAACATTGACTTTTGGTTTTACACTTCATTTTCCTGTTTTTTCCCCAAATGTATTTTACAAAATGTGATGCACATACAAACTGTTGTATGTGTATCACTTTTTATATTTTACAAATCATGCCCCTAGTGATTAGTTTAAGTTAGGTTAGGTTTCGAAAAAAAATGATCAGGCATTGTCATGTTATGTACTGGATACAACGGGAGGATATGATGTGACATTATGCATGTAACTTTGAATTATTCACACGGGACACAAACACCTGTCTCCTGGGTCAAAGTTAAGTGTGTCCCAACTGCCTCCCTACGCAGACTTTGTTGCTCTTTACTACGTCAGCTGACTTACTTTTTTGCTCCCAAAACTGTCACGTGACCACAGTCTCCTGGCTCATAATTACGGAGGTTATATACATTATATACATATACATTATATACATATTCATTATAATGAATTACATTTTGTAGGTATACGTTCGATAATTGAATAGGAACAGCCTAAACAGTAAAAGGGTGTTTTAAAGATTGATTATAGTATCACACTTTTGACTAGGCTGCTTCCTTGTATAGTCAAATCAGATGTTGATCAGCTATGAATTATTCTGACACACAAATTCATGTGCAGTGTGTTCTGCACCCTTTTGATGCCCTTTATAGAGCCACCTGACATTATGTAGCGTGAGGACACTTTGTTGCACGTGACCCACATGGAACTGGAGCACACAGTGTCATTTATTGAGTTTAAGTACCAACACTTCAGTTTCTTTTTAGTCTCACAAAGATAAATATGCACACAAGAGACCCACTTGCACCCAGTAAATAATATTTTTTTAAAAAGCCTGTGTTCTTTACCAAAAGATTTGGATCTATTCTACATCCACTCAACCCTCTCAGAGAGCAAATATACTGTTGAGCAATTAGGGCCTCTTCATCTGAGAACACTTCTTTTTACAAAACATGATGTTAACATTTATGAAGAAAAAAACACAAAATTCAGCAATGAAGGTAAGGATGAGTGGCGTTTTTCCTCACAATTTTTCCAAAGTAATCAAAGGACACATTTTTCCACATTGATTAGTGCAGACTTTCACTCAGATTAATAAAATATAATTGAATATTCTATTTACTGCAAAAATAAACTGCAATCATGAACAGCTATTTAATGAAGGGAGCCAATCAGAGACTATGAAAACAAGCAGGAATAGACATCTTTATCTGAATAGACAAGGGGATATTTTGCCTGTTTGGGGGTAGTTCCCTCAGAGGAGCGATAGATAAATAGATAGATAGATAGATAGATAGATAGATAGATAGATAGATACACCTGATGGTGTAGCTCTGGGGCATGCTGTCCTCAGTTTATGGATTTATAATTCAATTCACTTAATAATTAAATGTTCCATAGACAAAGAGGAGACATAAATTGTGCACAGAGATGGAAAAAGACCAATCCAGTCACCAGAAAAAACTTTAGCAGTTATGTAGGAAATGTGCAAATTAGGGCTTTCAATTTTATGCGATTAAAATCCGTAATTAATGCATTAATGTTATTTAATGGCGTTAATGGCCAGCAGACATTCCTGTCCTTAAGAGGCTGTATCGGGTTGAGATGAGCAACATGTCATATGAAACTAGAAGACCTGAAGCATCCAGTGGTACAACAATTTCACAGGGGTCCCTTGACCTCTGACTTTAAGATATCTGGCTAAAAATGTGTTCTGTGGGTACCCACAAGTCTCCCCTTCATTGACATGCCCACTTTATGTTAGTCCCATGCAGTTTTTTTTGCTGTCATTTGCTTCCTAATCAAGACATTTTGGTAAGATTTGCTTCACCTTTCAGTATGGACCCTAAAAAATGTTTGTAATGCAGAATAATAGAATTGAAAACATGATTAAAAAATGTAATTCATTGCAATTAACTATTCAAATTCTGTAATTACTCGCAATTAAAATATATTTCTGTTTGACTGCCTTAGTGCAAATGTGATGTAAAATGAAATCCTGATGAAGACAAATATTCCACTAAATACCTGAAAGATGGGACTAGACAAGACAAGCAAGTCTTTACATGGTCAGTGTCCATCCAAACAGCACAATGTCATTACAGTCATGTTAGAGTACATTAAAACTCATATTACGGCATTATGGCACAAATTTACAAAACAATTTAGGGGGAGTCAGTAGGATTTGTTAAAAAGGCAGGCTTCTTTTCAAACATTAGGCAACCATAAATGCATCTTACCTCATCTGAGACTTTGGAGCAATCACGATCTACCAGCAGACCACATGGATCCACCTTTTAGACATGTTAATGTATAAATCCACTTTTTGTCTGTTCAAATCCACATCGTAACTCAAATCCAGCTGGATCCAAATGGCCCAACTCAACATAGCTCTGATAGTATCTCCTGACTTCTTCAGATGGCCCTCTATCATCCTACAGCCCTTTGTCTGTTGCTGCCATATAGTAGAGCTGTGCTGTGTATTGAGCCAGCACTGATCCCACTGTCTGTGTTGTTTGTCTAAATGGCCACTAGACTTCCTTCAATTCTTTCCCAACTTAGTTTTCCTGCCTGTGTTGGTTGGTTTCCCTGGACTGAGCTAAATATAGGGACCACACAAGGTAAAGTGGAAAAGAGCAGAGCAGGAAATGGATCACAACATGCTTGTGTGCACGTTCGTTATTGCGTGTCTTCCTGTCTTGAATCCTGCCAGTGTTTGGGATAACTTTGTAATCTTAATGTCATGTGGTTGCAACTTAGTTTATAGGATTTTTTTTCCTAAGAGTTATATTCTACCTAACCAGTTTACAAGAAGGGTGGAGGAAGTGTGCGAGTGCGCGTGTGTGTGTTGCCTACATTGTTACTCTGTACTTGTGAGAGGGTCAGCCCATCCCATATTCGCCTGTAATGACGTTGTACACATTGTTTTGTCTTTGTGGGCTTCTAAAAATGTCTGCCTAAACAAAAACACTGAGTGCACATCCTGCTGCCCGACTGGACAAAAATAATTGAACTCCAACTTGTATTGTCTCGCACACATTCTCAACAAGAGGCTGCATGACAGCGTATGTGGGGACGCTGGAATTTTGTATCATTAGTATGAGGTCAAATGAAGTGAAAATTGGTTAAAGTTGATCAATTCCCTGATTAAGGAATTGATTTGAGTGTTTGTAAGAGAGGACAGCCCCACATTATGACATATGTAATAAGTGTTGGGAAGGTTACTTTTTTAAGCAATAGATTACAAATTACTAATTACCACATTAACCCTTTGAAACCTGAGCAAATTGCTTTGATAGCTTTCAAAACATGGAAAGAAGGTAAAAAGCAACTTTGACATGGCCCAAAAATGAGTAAATGTAAAAAAAAGTAAACACACCTCAAAATGCTGAAAATTAAAGAAAATATACATGTTTACATTTTTGTTGTGACATTATATCAATGTACAGTATATCAAATATATTAATGTATATGTATAGTTTGGTTTTTTTTTTCAAAGAAAATACACCAATTTTCTCAGGTTTCAAAGGGTTAAATAGCATGCGAAAGGATACTGAGCCTTTCACAAGCTATTGATACACAATTGCACAGGAGAAAGTGGTGTATAGAGAGATCTGCATTGGCATTATTTAGTTTGATGTGCTGAAATTGCATTATTTTGAAAATTGCTACACACTGTCATCACTCTGCTGTATAGAATTCCAGACCAGGTTATTGAAGTTGTTATTATTTGTACATGGATTTACAAAATGCACCTTTGCATATTTTGCATACTTTGATATTGTTGACATTTTCAGCACATAATTGTTGCACAGAGCATTTGCGTAATGTGTAAAACATAGTTTGTTTTTACTGTTGTTTGCTTTATGTGTATGGCATATTGACCTTTGTGTGCTATTGCTGGTATTGTTGCAAATAGAGCAGTGACATAATTGTTTTTTGTCTAGAGCGGCAAATGTGCATCCAGCACTTTATGTCCAAGGCCAGCATTCTTGAATGCGTTGGAGTTGAACCCCAATTGACATTTTAATATATTTCAGTGTTTAAGTATTTATATCTCCACCTGACATAAGCTTCGAGGGAATCGTGTGTGTGTGTGTGTGTGTGTGTGTGTGTGTGTGTGTGTGTGTGTGTGTATGTGTGTGTGTCAACAGCTAATCTTGCAAACTACTGGACCAGTCAGTAAGTGTGTGCACATGTATGAGTGTATGTCTCACTGCTGCTGTGATGATTGTTGAAAATTTGGTTTTATTGACTGTTTTACACTCTTATTGACTGCAGACTCCTACAGTTGCATTACAGTCAGGTAGGGGCTGCAAGTTTTCCAAAAATTGTCCCAGCTAAAATCAACAAGCCTTACTTCATCTGTTGCAGGCCACGTTTTTTACTGATGTTTTTTTAGTATGGACATCAGAAAAAAACACATAATCGAGACAAATGATCACTGTCTCATCTTTTCCAAACAAAAAGCAAAACTTCAGTAAAGACAGATATACAACAAAAAACAAAAACAAAAATACAACTTGTGAGTTGTATTTTTCCGTCTCTTTTTTGTTGTACAAAACAAACAAACAAAAAGAAAAAAAAGTGCCTGTACAGTACCAGTGACTTCAGAATCTACATAATCTACCAATTCATCAAAGCAGGTGTCCGTCCCACATTAGTCAGGCATTCCCTACATTCATCTAAGGCCAAAAACAGTCCCAGATTAGATCAAAAATATTTTCCTCCCCACAATTCTGTATGTAGAATTATCAAACATGGCTATTTATATCTTTTTTTCATCTCTTTCTCCAGTGAGATATGACTTTTATCCTACTGAAGGATTATGCAACCCACTACAGTTGCATGGCTTGACCTTGACCACTAACTCACTTTCACACAAATGTTGCTGAAACTTTGAATTATAGTGAGAATCACATGATCCGGGCCTTCTCATTTGTATTTTAGGATATAACAGGCTGACATTCCTTAAATCTAAAGGAAACTGCTGTAATTCCAGAACACAGGGGATAAAACAGAGGAATATCTTCACTATTGTTTAGTGTGGTAGCAGAAAATCATTAAAATTACCAGTGCAATTAGATGTTCATACATGTAATTTATACTTTGACGAGGGCAATAATGACCTGAGGTTGCATCTTTCTCTTCAGTGGTAAACCTACAGTGAAGCTATTTTTAGTATTTATTTAATTTCCATCATCAAACATATACAAACTTCATCCACAACAAAATCCAAATGTAAAGTACATTCTGGCCACTCATTGCCGGGCAGTGCAGTGTAGAAATTCACCCAAAAAATTTACCAAAATTTATAAAAGCCCACAGTACCACCTGCTCTTTAACACTTTCTAAACACAAATTGTAATTCCCATGTGTTTTGCATTTTCAAACAAACTATTTTTTTTTCTCAAACACAACCCACTGTTAAAGGAAGCCTTACCTTAATGTGATCCAGACAAACATTACTTCCCGATGACCTCTGCCATGCTAATCGTAATCCCGTATTATTAGTGCTCATCAGGAGAGCAAATGATACGCAAAACTTAATTCAAGGGCTGCAAGTTATCTCTGTCCCTCCAATAACTTCCACAAACAGTCTCCCTCACTTTTTCACTCACATGTGGTCTATAAATAGAATCTGAGTTTACTGGAAACAAAGGCTGGTGTGCAGGATAGCTCTGCAAATATCACAGAGTAGCCTTGTTCCACATGGAGAAAGAGGGGAGGAGCAGGCAAAGCCAGAGAGACAGACAGAGTCTCATCTAGGTGGACATTTGGCATGTCCTTCTGCTAATTCAACTTCTAGTCTTCTATAAGAATACACACAGGTTTAATATGCTAATACTTAATGTCGACCTAGCAAAGAAGGAGGGAAACAAAGAGATGGAAAAATTGAATGAGTTTGCATTAGTATAACAATTATACAGAAAATCATGCATCAACAGTAAGTAAGTCAGCAGGTAAATATACAAAATCTTCTCAAGCCATTAAAGATGTCATAGTATAATACCTCAAAAGATGTTAATGGATATTGTGAAAAAAAGTCATAGTACTGTATGTAAAAAAACATGTCAGTGCATCATGTCATAGAAAATGTTATTTGATGTATGTAGTATAGGACAGTAGTCATCATAAAAACATCATAGTATAGAATGATGTCTAAAATCATGAAAAATGTCAAAGTATAGTATGTCGTCCAAATTAATGAAAAATCTTCATAGTATAGTATGTCGTCCAAAATCATTAAAAAAAAAAGTCATAGTATAGTATGTTGTCCAAAAAGATTTTTAAAAATGTCATAGCATAATGACGTCTGAAATCATGAAAAAACTTCATGGTGTAGTACGTCGTCCGAAATCATGAAAAAATGTCATAGTATAGTATGTTGTCTAAAATCATGAAAAAAACTTCATAGACTAGTATGTCAGAAAGCGTCAAATTTTGACACGTCAAAAAATGGCTGAAAACGACATATTATAGGTTGTAGAGACACGTCATAGTATACAATGTTGGGAAAAAAAAGGCCCAAAACATCATAATTTAGCATGTCCAAAAAATGGCTGACAGTGCCATAGTGTAGTATGTACATGCTGTACGTGAGGCACCCACTCTACCTTATTCAGTCAGGGGTTTTTAGACGTCAAAAAGATTACATAGTTTAAATAATAGTGACTTTATATTTCTTTAGGTATGTTCCCATATATACAGCTCTATGTTACAGAGACAAAAATGATTAATTGAAAGTTTTCATTAGTGCCTAAAGGACAGCTTTGGGGCATAAAGTAATTTCAGGACGATATTTAATTATTTAATAATTGGAATAATTTTATTAATAATTTCAGGAGGTGAAGATAGGAAGTACAACCTATATAAAATAAAAATGGGAGAGGGAGACTAAGATGTTTTCTAGAAAAAGTTTAGAAGGAATATTGTAAATTTCAATGGAGGATATCGAGCTCAACTGTATTGAGAACATTTGAGTGGAAGAGTCTCTAGATTTTCATTACACCTGCTCAGAAGCTGCAAAACCAGTGTGGCTCCCACAAAGCCAACCACTACCACATGTTTTGGGCCTATCCAAAAGTAAATGATTTTTGCCGCAAGATTTAAACAGAGTCAGGGACTATATTTGGGACAACAATTATATTCAAGTTATATTTACTTTTAATATCTACAAATGTTAAGACAAAAATCTATTTTTAATGTTGAGTTTGAACCTTATCCAGGGCAGGTAAGGTTTACAGGCTGCTTCCTGGAGAAGAGTCTGAAGGGCAACTTAAAACACAGTTGAAGTGTCTGAAGGTTTAGCTCAGTTGGTTAGAGGGCTTGCCTGCAGACTTTGAGATCATTAATTTGAACCTCACCCAGGGCAGGTGAATTTTACAAGCAGCTGTCCAAACCACAGCGGGAAAGGAACAGCGAAAACAGTTGTCAGCTCAGTGGGTTAGACAGCTGGCTAGTGTCTTTGAGGTTGTGGGATCCAGCCTTGTTTGAAACAGGTGATTTTTAAAGGTTGTTGTCCAAATGTGAAAGGTAGAGGGAACGACCAAAATGGTATGAGTGACTGAAGCGTGGCTCAGTGGGTAAGACGGCCAGTTGGTGTCTCTGAAGTTGTGGGGTGAGCCTTATTTGGGACAGGTGACTTCTAAAGATTGTAGTACAAATGTCAAAGGTAAAGAGAACGTCCAAAATGGTATAAGGAACTGAAGTGTTGCTCAGGGGATGAGACGGCCACTTAGAGTCTCCAAGGTCAAGTCAAGTCGATTTTATTTATAGAGCCCATTATCACAAAACACAGTTTGCCTCAGAGGGCTTTACAGTGTACGACATCCCTCTGCCCTTAGACCCTCACATCACCCAAGGAAAAACTCCCGAAAAAGAACCCCTGTAATGGGGAAAAAAAAGGAAGAAACCTCAGGAAGAGCGGCAGAGGATGATGAGGGATCCCTCTTCCAGGACGGACAGATGTGCAATAGATGTCATAAATAACAAATGAAATACAATTATGTAAGAAAAGGAAAGAGAAAGAGAGAGGGGGAGAGAGGGGGAGAGATGCACAGCAATAATGTAAACATACGCCATGTCATATTACAATAACGATAGGTGCGGAATTATCAAATGCACTCTATGATGATATTGTGGGTCATTGTGGGTCTATGATGATATTGATAAGAGTCTCATGCATATATTGATATGGAGGTGTCCAAAGGCATGATCACAGCATCGGCACAACCAGGACCAAGACCACAATCAGGACGTGCGGGGGGGCCCAGTATCAGTACAGCCACAGCACGAGCACAACCAAGACATGGTCACAGCACCAGCACAGATATCACACTGATCAGGCACAGCCAGGGTTGTGGCCAGGAAACTAGGAAACAAGGGAGCAGGAATGCTCCCAAGAGGCAACAGGATTAGCGTAGTGCAGTTCAACAGAACCAAGGTGGTGAGCAGTAAAAAGGATAAGCACTCAATGAGGATCCTAGTCATTGATCTGCAATTACGACTTAACTATGAATGCCAGAGAGCAGTAATAGAAAAGAAAGAAAGAGAGAGGAAGCAGAGCCAGAGTGGCAGGTCTGAACGGACTCAAAACCACCCCCACCGGATCGGGCCGAAAGCTCTGCCACCTCTCCCTGCTTCCCATCACATGGACGGGGATTTCAACTGAGTACGAGAAACTTTTGCTCCAGGAATATACACACTAACAAAACTAGGGTCACTAATCAGCTATTATGGCTTAAATATAAAGGTCAGAGTAGTGTTAGTCCCCACTGCTCTCTGACCCCTACAGAAAGTCCCCCAGCAGGTTAAACCTATGTCAGCCTAACTATGGGCAGGTCCAGGAAACCTGAGCCAGCCCTAATTATAAGCTTTATCAAAGAGGAAAGTCTTAAGTCTACCCTTAAAAGCTGAAACGGTGTCTGCCTCCCTGACCAAACCTGGACGATGGTTCCATAAGAGAGGAGCGTGGTAACTGAAGGCTCTGGTTCCTATCCTACATTTGTAAACTTTGGGAACCACAAGTAATCCTGCACTTTCAGAGCGCAGTGATCTTGAGGGTTGGTAAGGAACTATGAGCTGCAACAGATAGGATGGAGCCTGACCATTTAGAGCTTTGTAAGTAAGGAGGAGGATTTTAAATTCAATCCTGGATTTCACAGGGAGCCAGTGCAACAAAGCTAAAACAGGAGAAATATGGTCCCTTTTCTTGGTTCCCGTTAGAACACGTGCAGCAGCATTCTGCACCAGTTGGAGAGACCAAAGTGATTTGTTTGGGCTTTGTTTTTGCGATGATAGGCAAGTGAAAGAAAGCCGTCATTGAAGTTTGTTTTATATGGGAGGCAAAAGATAAATCTTGATCAAATAAAACTTTGAGGTTCCTTACAGTTGTGCTAGAGGCCAAGGTAATGCCATCTAGAGTAATAACATTGTTAGAAAGGAAGTTTCTGAGGTGTTTGGGGCCAAGAACAATAACTTCAGTTTTGTCTGAATTCAACATTAGGAAGTTACGGCTCATCCAGTCTTTTATGTCCTTAATACATGTGTGAAGTCTAGATGCTGATCAGTTTCATCTGGTTGCATAGATAGATACATTTGTGTATCATCAGCATAACAATGAGAATTTATAGAGTGTTTTCTAATAATGTTGCCTAGGTTGGCAGTTTGAGCCTCACAAGGGAAGAGGTTATGCAACAGTACAAGATCCATGGCTAAAATTTAATGGATAATGCCAAAATCAGCAAAAACAATAAATATAACAGGCAAGGAGACAAGGAGAGAATTGTGTCACAAAAAAAAAATCCAATACACTTGAATATTAAAACATGTCAGTGCTCTCTAATGGACATAGAGAGCACATCACAGTTTCTGACTTACCTGAGATTTTACTTTGACATTTTATTACTGATGTTTCTTGATTTCAACAGACACATCTGCCGATACTGGTTTTGTCTGTTTGGGGATAACTTCACCTGATTTATCGGGCAAAAAGATATATCACAACTTTACGTGCCTTAATTTGTTATGCAATATCACAATCAGTGTCTAAATGGTATGAATCTACAGCCAAATTATATTTTTATGGCATAATAAAATATCAGCTGATATATCTGTCTGCTGTATATATATACATATAATATATATAATATTATATATATATATATATATATATAATAATATATATATATATATATAAGATATATATATATATATAAATTATATATATATATATATAATATATATATATATATATATATATATATATATATATATATAGTCTATATATATAATATATATATAAATATATATATATACTAAATATATATATATATATATATATATATATATATAATTCTAGTATACATATATATATAGATATATATATGAGTCTGGCTGATAATCAACTAAGTTTTTGGCAGGGATAATTCAGTATCAGCAGAGACGTCTCACAAAAAGCATGACTGATATATGGGTCAGGCCAATAAATGAGCCTTTATTTTCTTGGAACAGATAAATGAGTATCAGTAGAGACGATTGGCATTTATCTATTGAAGTTTTTTGCTTCTTAAATTACCTCAAATTTTACTTTGAAAATTCTTGACCAATATTCCTTGATTTCGACGTATCTGCAGATACTGGTTTTGCCTGTTTCGGGACAACTTCACTAGTGTCATGAATCTGCCTTAGTTTTGTTTAGTTTATCGTTTGCATTACCTGTTTTATTTCAAGGGTTCCAGCATTTCCTCTTGTGTTCGTTCTATGTTTACTTATTCAGTATTCCCTCACCTGTCTTCTTAACTCACCTGTGTCTCGTCAATCATTCGCTCTTAGTGTATATATAGTCCTTGTGCTTCCCTGTATCTTTGTCAGTTCGTCGTCGGTGTATCCCCTGTGTTTAGTCACTGTTTCTTTTGTTTCTCCGTCCGTGTTTTCCCTGTTCCCGTGTGGATTCCCAAGTATATCCAGGCGAAGAATGGCAGAATCCCCGAGCACACTCACCCCTCCTGAACCACACCAACTACAGGAACAGATCAGCTGCAGCCATCCCCCCCCCCCCCCCCCCCCCCCCAAACATTATTGAAACACACACTTTTAACACACATATATTTAATAATTTCATTATTTATCTTGTATAAAAAAGTATTACACAGGCCTAACTAGAAAAATATATAATTTAACTGTAAAAAGGTCTAGATAAAATAGAAAGGAAAAACTTTACAAAAATCAAACCTCCAGGATCTGCTAAAAGATGAAATAAAACTGAAATGTTTGAAAAATGTATTAGTTTTTCCAATTTATTATGTCATCCAAAATCATGAAAAAAACGCCATAGTATAGTTTGCCGCTCAAAATCATGAAAAAACGTCATAGTATTGTATGCCGTCCAAAATCTTTAAAAAATGTCATAGTATGGTATATGGTCCAAAAAAAAAAAAAAAAAAGCCAATTAAAGTATGTCATCCAAAATCATGAAAAAACGTTATAGTAAAGTATGTTGTCCAAAATGGTGGACAAATGTCACAGTTTAGTATGTCATCCAAAATCATGAAAAAAACATCACAGTATAGTACGTCATCCAAAATCATGAAAACACGTCATGGTATAGTATGTCGACATCATAGTTCATGGTCCAGAATCATCAAAAAACATCATAGTATAGTATGTAATCTAAACTCACCAAATAAGGTCATAGTATAATATGTCATCCAAAATCATCAAAAAAACATCATAATGTAGTATGTAGTCCAAAATCATCAAAAACGACATAGTATAGTATGTCTTCCAAAACTCATCAAAAACGTCATAGATTAGTATGTCATCCAAAATCATGACAAAAACTTCAAAGTGTGGTATGTCGTCCAAAATCATCAAAAACACTATAGTACTGTATGTCATCCAAACTCATCAAAAAGGGCATAGTACTGTATGTCATCCAAAATGATGAAATAAGAAGTCATGACAAAAATCATGAAAAAAATGCCATAGTATAATACTGTCATCCACCATGATGACAAAACATCATAGTATAGTATGTTATCCAAAATCATAAACAAAAAAAAGTTATGGTATAGTATGTTGTCCATAATCATGAAAAAACTTCATAGTATAGTATGTCATCCTAAATCATGAAAAAATTGAATATAGTATGTTGTCCAAAATCATGAAAAAACAACATAGTATGTCATTCAAAATCATCAGAAAAACATCATAGTATAGCAAAAAACGTCATAGTTTTGTATGTCGTCCAAAATCAGCAAAAAAACGTCATAGTTTTGTATGTCGTCCAAAATCAGCAAAAAACGTCATAGTTTAGTATGTCGTCCAAAATAATGAAAAAATGTTGTAGTACAGTATGTCTTTTAAAATGATGAAAAAGTCATAGTATACTAAGTCTTCTAAAATCATGAAAAAAAACATCCACCATCCCCTCCTCCTTATGACAAACTCACTCACATACATGTCATCTGAACCATAGCACACCGTCTGTATGCAGCATGCAAACATAAAGCTGTGGTTTGTTGAAATGTACTATGTCAACATTTGATTCTGGCGACTGAGCAGTTCCAGGAATCTTTCTCAGTGTGACCTTGTGTTGATGGCTCTGTACTTTGGCTTAACTAAAAGCCACTGACAACGAAAACACAAACACTGGGAACACTGAGGCCACAGCAACACCTTCCTAAAGGTTTTTTCAAAGGTCATGCATAACACATAATACAGTGACATTTTAAGGAAAAACACATCTATGATTTGATGGCACAGTTTTTGTTATGAGGACAACAAGGTTATGGATATAAAAGGAAATGTTCTCTTGTGGATATAAGGTCTGAGTTTCTCTAGGTACCAAATGATAAGGCCGGATTCACATTGGACGCGGAGGCAGTGCATTGCGGCGACCTAGACGAACTGCAGCATGTTTTCACACTTGTGGTGTTCATACTGTGACACTTCTGCAGGGGCTGACTGACTTAATTTCCACATTGATGAAAAAAAGTCATTCATGAGGTTGTGCAGCTCCTGCATTGTCAACAAACACTGTCCTGCAAATATTTCAAAATAAAATACCTTGTGTCAACAATTTATGGGATTCTGTTGACAGAAACATAGGAAGTTTATTCTGACGGGAGCAGAAAAGCTGAAGTAAAATTGACATCTTTGTATTTCCTCATCTCTGGAGTTAATATAATCATCAAAACAGCATGTTCACTGTCTATTTCTACTGACAACTAAAAAAAAATCAGTGAGCCACTGTTTCTCTAGATGTGCCGTGGCTGCCACGCAGCTGAGACACGCCTTATGAGCGCTGCTCCTGGAGGCAGTGTGGATGCTCTGGGGCCTCATTTATAAACCTTGTGTGCGCATGCCCCTTTCTAAGCCAAATTTTTGGTTTTATAAAAAACAAACTTGCCAAGATTCACGAAGATTCAATGTTCATTCATTTTGAAAGGTGCTATACAAATAACGTTACTGATATAATAATAATAATAATTATTATTATCAATATTATATTATCACATTTTCGTTACATAGAGTTGCTTGTCAGTTCTCCACACATCTAGCTTTTCAGATACAGTCAATCGATGCGTGGATATAAAAAGGGAATCACAATGTGTAAAGACGCACTGTGGCTTATTTAGTACTGCTAGAGAATAATGCGCATGGGAGAAACTGAGATCCCTCCCAGTTTCTCATCAAGGAGCACACACACTCTGTCTGTGAAGGGCAGACCGTTTTTTTGGCCTTTACTTTAATATCTGACCACTTCTTTTTAATGTCGCCCACAGTCCGACTCTCTGAGGTCGCAGCATGTACACCATCAGCTGCTGCCACACTGCTGCCACGCTGCTGCCTTTTTGCTGTTTGTAATGCCACTGCTGTGTCTACCCAAGAAAGTTCCCGCACGTGTCAACAAGACCTTTCAGCTTCACTTTGTGTGAAATGTCTTTTCTTACTCTTTCTATCAGTGTTCTATCAGTCTTTCTATCAATGTTTCGTTATTTCTGTCAGCGTTTGCCATGCTCACTCCCATGCAGGAAGCATACATGAATATTAATGAAGACCGTTCCTCTGACCATTTGTAGGCACGTATGGGTGGGACAAGACGCTCGCTCACATGCATCAAATTTCAAGTTGATTGTGATTTATAAAGGGAAATGAGCGTGGGACGTGCATGCCCAATCAACATATTTTTGTCCATACGCCGCCTTTAGTCAGCTTTCCTGAGCAGTTTTGTAAATGGGGCTCCTGGGTTGTTTACATGGGTGCTGAAAAAAACAACAAAAAAAAAGCAAAAACAGGTTCTGAAACGCTCATGCACTGCTTCCACGTCCAATGTGAATCGAGCCAAAGATTTAGTTTTGACTTAATACTTAATCATATACATGATCATAATACTAGTCAATACTAGACTTGACTTAATAAAAAAAGAAATGCTGAGAACTTGCCGTCATGATGTCAAATGTTTCCATTTTGACTAAACATTTGCCAGAGGAATTTAAACAAAATTTTGAGTTGCAGTTTGTTATATTCCAAATTCTAAATATTATAATATGATATTGACAGAAAGAATTTTTGTTATAAATGCATATCAGTTCAAAGCGTCTGTTAGGAATCTCATTAACATAACAGGTATTTTTTCGGCCCTGAAAAAACGATATCAGTCAGCCCCTAAAATACAGTATGACCACATTCACAATAGATAATGTCATAAAAATGTTATAGCTCAAATGTCAGCAAAATAACATAATTAATAATAAAGACATTGCATAAAATAACATCAGTTGTAGCTAATTAACATAAATTCCATAATAAATCTGTACTGTATACAACTGAACATACTGGAAAACTTCAGTGAATAGCTTGGGCTATTATTTGCTTAAACCACTGAACTCAACAGGCTTATATTTGGGATAGGCCTCTATATGGTACGGGTTTTTTTTCCCTTTCACATAGAACTGCAGCTCAGCAAAGATCGAAATGCGATCAAAATACTCATTAAACCTCTTTTTCGTGTCTCTTGTTTACTCTGCTGGTGTTACTTCTTCTTTGGTGATCATGGTTTCAATAAAATGAATGGAATGACTGAATTGCAGAGAATCTTGCCAAGCTAACTGTGTGTGTAGCATGTCCAAACTGACAAAAGTTTGACCCTTTGTTTCACTGGTTTGATTTCTTCCAAGAAATATGGGGCAAAAGGCAATGAGCAACTTGGTAAGAAATGTAATTGTAATAATTGTAATACATGTAAATTATTTTTAAAAAGCTAGGGGAAAATTTCTAGTGAGTAAAAGAAAAAATCTAGGGCAAAACCATGTATAATTATCATAGCTACATATTCAAAATGCTGCTAAAAAATATCAGAATTGCTTTGGCATATTTTAGGTATTTCCTTTTTTTAATGATTCTCTGTTATTATTCCCTGTACTATTTTTTGTGCTAATTTTCTTGTAGTTGTAGCCTTTTGTTGGTCATTGCCTTCTTTCCATGGTTTTGAAGAAATCAAGCCAATTTGCTACAGTTTCAAAGGGTTAAACATTCACATTTGTGTGCATGATCTAAGCAACTAACAGTACCTCCAGCAGGTAACCAACAACCAAGTTTTTACACATCAAAAACAAAAAAATCCCCAAAAATGAAGTGCATGGTAAAAGAGCCTCTAATTGAGACAGACATTTATTTGTAAAAATGTTTTGCCATAGCGGGCTAGTAAAAGGGACCGGGTGTCTAATAAGAACTAGGCTAATATTTGAAGTTTTACAGTAAGTCAAAAAGACAATCTTTACATTCTGATTTATTAACATTTTAAACAAAATCCCACATTTTTTGGAATTGTGGTTGTAAATAATGCAAAGATATAAAAACAGGCACAGAAATCTGTAATCTGTCTATCTGTAATGACTTTTTCACTACTGTAATAACTTTCATCACACTGTTCAAATGCCAGAATTTCAGTGTAGTGAACAACAGAAAAGTACTTGCATCACTTTGCAAACATTAAAAAAGCAGCCAATGCAAATATCACAATGTGTGGTTTATTACCAAGGGGTTGAATGTACACTGTAATATGAATTCATAGAAAAAGCTATTCATTCATGTACAAATTACAAATACGTCAGCTGTTTTCTCCACTCTTTTGTTTAAATGTACACAAGTTTCTTCTCTCCCATCGCTGTCCCATAGCAGCTTTACAACCTGACAAGACTTTGCAGTGAAACGGAGATAAGAGAAGGATGAAAAATAAAAATGCTTTTCAGTAATCTCAACACATATCCTCCGAATGTGTTGGAAGAAGGTCTTATTGGTTCTTTGAGGACATAAAACATGAAATTGTTTTATGTCCCAGAAAATAAGTAGTTTTATGATTAAACGTAACAATTCTTACAAAAAAAAAAAAAAAAAAAAAGACCACAAAAAGCTTACTCCAAAGTCTTAGCGATGGCAACTTTCTTTAGAACATCAAAATGTGCATATTACAGGATTTGGTGATGCTGTAGAAACCCTTTTTTTGTTTTTTTCTTTTGATGGCAGACAGAGGGATGGCAATGGAGGAAGAGAGGAAGCACACAGTTGGCCTCTTCACAGAATTAAATATCCACAATCACTTTGAGTGGGTAGAAAAAAAAAAACAACTGGATCCCCCAGCGCAAGTCCATAGGGTTTGTCAATACGTTAAATGAGCAAAAACGGCCTCTTAGAACACACATAAAACGCCACGTAAAAACAAAATAAGAAACAGATTTTAGAAAAGCAACGGACAAAAACATACATTTTATACAATTCTGTGTTTCTATCCCCCACATAGGCACCACGTAGTAGATTAAGTTGAATCTTCATCTCAAGTAAAGTACTGTTTGTTTCATGTAGTGTGTTTCTTATACAGTGCAGAATATATGGGCTTTGATTAAGTAAGTGTGTGTGTGTGTGTGTGTGTGTATGTGTGTGTGTGTGTGTGTGTGTGTGTGGTTGTGTATGCATGTATGTTTCTATGTGCTTGTTGTATTTCTATACTTCTAAGGACCAAACATCCCCTCAGGTATAAAAAAAAGTAATAAAGCTCTTAAAGACGTAGCAGCTGATCCACAACTCTTTGAGGTTGAGGGTTAAAATTTAGAAATAATATAAAGATTATTATTAGGTTAGCAATTACATTTTTAATGTAAATGCATACCCCATAGTTTATGTCTAAAACTCCATCAAATGTTGAGCTAGCAAAGAAAAAAAAACATTGATAATTGGTAATTTTGGCAATACAGTATGTGTTGAGGGAAGTTATTAGTTACTTTTGTTGCATTATAAATATGTTGCTAGACATTTTGTAAGCATTCCTTAAAGAGTAACCAAACCCCCAAACCACTTTTTTCCCCAGTTGAAAAGCAATAACTATGGGTATTTAGTAGGATTGTTGCTTGAATCAGGTCCAACTCTTGACAGATGGAGCTGAAAAACTTTTTTCCCTCTTTTATGCTTGAAAAACAATTTTCATTCATTAGGAGGGCACCGTTTTAAAGTCCAGCATCGAGTTCCTAATATCAAGGATTTTCCTAGAACACAACGCATTACAATTTATAGGAACATTAAAAGGCCAACAGAAATTTGGAATGAGAGACAGTTCACGCAGCAGATATTTGACGTGTCTTTGCAGTAAAAGTACAAGTGGAACTTCTAACATTAACGCTGACTCTCTAATATTCAGTAACTGCTGCTGGCCCCTTTCTTATTCAGCAACATTTTAACATGAATGTTTGTCAAAACTCGACTAACAGCAGACGGAAGCCGAGTCAAGCTTCAGCTTTCTTCTGATTTTGATTTCTGTTTTTTTGTTCTCCAAACGGACATGTAAACACATTATTAGGATGTGTCCTCTTTCAGTCAATACTCATTTAAGATAAAAGAATAGTAACATTTTGGGAAAATACACTTATTAACTTTACGTGAATGGGATATGTTTTTTTTTTTTTAAACTTTTCTGTTATTTATTTATTTATCTTTTGCTGATTTTCAGGTAAAGTACTTTTTACTAATTTCTTGCTAATTTTTGGATCACTTCTTCTTAAGTTGCTCATTGCCTTTTTCTCAGGTTTCAAAGGGTTAAGACACATGTTTCTCCTGAAATGTTTTTTTAGCCGATGGTTGTTTTATCTTGTCTTAGCCTGGTGTTTCAACCAATTTTGATTTTATTTTAGGTATTTTTTATCATAAGTTTTTATCATCTTTTTTTTTATCTAACAAATGTTTTATGTTCTTTTATGTTCAGCACTTTGTGCTTCATTTTATACTTGAATTGTGCTACTTAAAGAAAGTTATCATTATTAATAGTTGTGCAGTGTATTAGTGTGAATGTAGCCTGGGTATGTTCCAAAATGCTGAACTATTCCTTTAACTAAAGAAACCAGATCAAGTTACAGTGTTAACACCATAATCAATGAAAATTCATTAAAAAATTATATTCTTGAGCTTTTTACAAAACTTGGCTTTATCATTGGGAGCACTTTACAATATTTAAACAGGGTTTACTTTAAGACGTCCAAATTCAAAAACACTAAAATTATTAAAGACATAATACAACACAAGTACTGTGGAAAAAACTCCATGGTTTAGTAAAAATACATGCGTCTGGTAAACAACAGATCTGGATTTGCATACATTTTAAATAATAGTGTAAATTTGGAATAATGACTGTGATAATTATTTCAAAGACAAGGTTTAAGATTTATGTTTATGAGGTCTGAATTACATTTTGAGCAAAGATTATGAACGGATGTCTGAACAGTCTTACTCCCCAATTTTGTCATTCCACCCCCAAATCTTCCAGGTCACTTCTGCTATAAAGTGTTTTGGAGTGCTGCAGGGCACTTTATCCAAACCAGAGAGTTAAACTATTGCAGTGTCTGATTGTGAGCGGACGTCCTCACAAGTATAGTAATACAAGCTTGTGCGTGTGGTTGTAGTGTCTCTTGACGGCCCCTAGTGTGCTTCACTACTCGCTGTGTGTGTTGTTTGGTGTGTTGCTGCCTCCACACAGTAGTTGGGTTTGTCAGAGGCGGTGAAGCCCGGCAGACACACACACTGATAGGAGCCCACCGTGTTAATGCACTTCGCATTTTTACACAACGACATCCGATTGTTTAGCTCTGAACACTCGTTCACATCTGTGGACGAAAGGAGGACAGAGATAACATAAAAACGCGACAGATGTTTTAAAGTTTTCTTTTTGTGTGTGTGTTAGTTGTGTGTAACTGCCCTCTCACCGATGCAGGCCATGCGGGACAGGTCCAGGGTGTACCCGTCGAAGCAGTCGCAGGTGTAACCCTCCTGGACCCGGACACAGCGACCATTCTCACAGCCGTTCAGTATCCCGCACTCCTCTGCTCGCAGACCCTCAAATGCCTTATAGGGATCTGTAACGGAAACAAACCAACTCAGATATTACAGTGTACAGATATGGAATGATGAAGTACACATTATCAGTAACTCATCGTCTTTAAACAAGAATCATCATGACATTGAAATCATGCCATGAAATCTGGCTTTAAGTCTCAGAAAGTGAATGAGTGAATTGGCTTGATTTTTTAAATCAAGAAATCAAGAATCAAGAAATTTATACAAAGTTACAAGAACAATGTCTGAAAATAAGAAAAAAAAATGAAAAGTAAAGAAACAAAAACATGACAGTGACCCCAGCAAATTTCAGGTTATTTTCTTGTCACCTGTTACATTTTTTTTTTTTTATTGCAATTTTGCAGGTCATTTCTTGAAAAATTGCTCATTACCTTCCCACGATCTCTTCAAAAGATATCAAACCACTTTTTTTTCCAGGTTTCAGAGGTTTAAATACTTATGACAGGCAGCTAAGCACAAGAAAAGTGATGTTGATCCAGGTGTTAAAGGGTTAAAGGAGCTCATTCTAACATGTTGTTAGTTTTATTTTCACAAGATGGCAGCAAAGTGCTGTGCACTGAGAACAAGTTTGTCCTCAGAGAGGCTGAACCTGCAGATTAATGATGTAATACATCATGATGAATAGCTGCAGCTCACAGTGCATTTTGCTTTTACTAACAGCACTTTGTAGAGCTCATTATTGTAGATGAAATGCATGGCCCTCCCTCTTTCAGTTTCTGGCTATAAACAGTGTGACTTTGAACATTTCTAAGGAAAACATGCCTTAAAAACCCAACTGCGAGTTTTGAATACTAAATACAACCACTTTGCTGACTGTCCCTCCACGAAGCCAAAACATAACTCTCTCCCCAGTGTGTAAAAAATGATCTGAAGCACCTCCCCTGTTTTGCACCATTCTCTTCCCCCTCTCAAAAATAATGAACAGTCCCCACAGATAATCAGCAAAATGCCAGATATCCACCTCGATAATCGGCCAGGCCAATAATCTTATTTGATCTTTTTAGTCAAAAAATTATTGGCCTGGCTGATTATTGAGGCCCATATTTGGCCAGAGACACAAAAGACATGGGGGAAAAAGGGTCCAGTTTGACAAACGTTAACATTGTGAAAATGGGCACTCGACATTGGTAGAGGTCTTTGCTCTCTGAGTGCCGTTCTGATTCTGTTTGGTATCAACTGGAAAATGCCTCAGGCCACTTTGTTCAAACTTTGATTGATTTTCCTCCTTTCTCTGGAGGTCTCTTGATAATCTTTTTTGGTTGAGCTGCTCACAACCAGTAGACATTGATTCATTTCATCACAAGCCAAAAAGGCTGGAAGCCACTTCCTTTGACTGCTCCCTGAATCGACTTAATTTTTACTTTATAATTCTTTACTTTGGCCACATCACAAGGACAGTGTAGAGACCTGATTAAAATCTGATTGTGTAAAGAAAGTCCTGTGTTTCAGTGCTGTTCCTCTGTTACTATAAAAGATGCATAAATTGAGGATACTAACGCTCGTCATTGTCGTAGAAAGGCAGGACAGGTTCCTGCTCAGGTGACGGTGAATAGTCCGGGCTCACTTCATATTCATGGACTGGACCGGCAACGAGGGCATCACGACCGTACGCCCGCCGCCCGCCAATGTTACACATGGAGGCATAATCCTCTGAGAGACAGACAGAGAGGGAGAAAGACACGAATCATCACATAAGAAATGCCAGGATCTGCCGTGTTCTAAAATAATTACCTAATAGATGTGAGAAGTTGGAGATAACTCATCGATTCAATAATCACTGCTTCCACAGACCTGCAGGCGACGTCTACTGATGGTTTTGTCTGTAACTGCAGCTTTGGCTAACAGCAGGGACCAGATGGTGAAGAGTGTGTGAAGAAACAGGGACTGGGCGACCAACTTTATTGATTCAATTAATTATTATAACAGAAAATTCATTTTCCATAAGTGTGTATAGTGTGTAACTACATTTAGTACATAATTCAGGGTTACCTGCACAAATTTACAATTAAAACTTAAGAATTTGCCAAACAATAATAGAAACATGTTGTCACTCACTTTACAGTTCCTTTTTTTCAATGCTGGCAAACACTGTTTATCAAACACAGCTGGTGCAACACACTGAGCCTCATGCAAGAAACAATACAAATCTTCTCTTTTTTTATGCTCGTATCCAGGATTTGTACTTATTTTGTTGGTAGCCACTGATTTTTGGGATTTACCAATGCTTTCTTATTTATGCTTATTTTACAAGTGGCCAAAGCAAGATAAGAAAAAAAAAAATCTTGTTTTCACAGACCACAAATTGTTGTCCAAACAAGGAAGAATGAGTTTTATATTTGAGGAATGTTTAAAAAATGCATGAATATAATTTTTATCAAATTTAGATGAGGTTTTGGAGTAATTATAATGACTGGATTATTACATTTCAGGGATAAAAAAAATACTACTGTACTTTGTGCAATGATCCCAGTTACTGTAATTTCAGTTACTGTGTCACTCTGCTGACCAGAGATTGAATGTAACTAAGTACATTTATTCAAGTACTTTACTTGAGTACAAATTTGGGGTTACATTTACATTACTTGAGTATTTTAATCTCATGCCACTTTCCACTTCTACTTCACTACACTTTAGAGGGAAATATTGTACTTTTAACTCCACTGCTACTATTTGATAACTACTCTACAAATTAAAGTTCTTGCACATAAACCAAAACTATGAAAATATATAAGTGTAGCTGAAACAATTAGTTGATTAATTAGATAATTAACTGGCAACTATTTCTTTCATCGTCAGTCATTTTTCATGCAAAAAAAATTACATAAACATTTTAAAGTTCTAGCTTATTATATAAACTGTATGTAAGATGACTTGCTGCTTTTTCTTCTAATTATTAAATTTTTTATTATTTTTATTTATTAAATTTATTTAAACCTTTGGGCGTCCAAAATTAAGAGAAAATAAAAGAGATGTTGCTGCATGAGGCCCAATGTAAGACACACACACTATAACGCATCTGAGACTACCTTAACACTCCATATGAGAGCAATGTGTGTGTTGCTGTGCAGTGTGTACCGGTGTTTTTGGGCGGACACAGGGCACAGTCCATGCCCCAGGCCTCTCCGTACAGACAGCAGCACTCTGTGTATGTGGTCTTCCTGTTGGGACCCAGCGGCCGTGTGCAGGTCATGGTCTCTGTCACCGTCTGCCAGCAGATCCCCTGGTAGTCTACCTGTTCCACCTCGTGTTGCTCTGCAAGCATACACAGACACAGACACAGACACAGACACACACACACACACACACACACACACACACACACACACGCACATTATTACATTACACAGTGTTAGGTTATACACTCTGCTTTCATCCAAACAGGTTTTATGTTGACTGGAGGATAGCGTCCGTTACCATGGACACGACTGAACCCTGATTAACCCTTAAATTAATTTTTGTAACCTTTTGATGGCGTGCTGTTTTGGAGCCATGTATTCATGATAAACCATGGATGTATTAGTGATAAACTCTTTCTCAAGGGACTTCCTGGTTAAATAAAGGTTAACAAATGTATTTTGAATGTGTGCATGGGATAGAAAAAATCCTGCCTTACCGGCCACATCAGGCATGAACACACATTGGTTACTGTTGTGGTCCAGCACCATGGGATGTGTACAGAAACACATGTACGAGCCATCTGTGTTCAAACACTGTCCACCAACACACGCCGACTCATCCAGACACTCATCGATGTCTACAGGACAGGAAGGAAAACAGACATTTAACAGAAAAATTACAAAATCAGAGCACTTTTTTTCATGTCAGCTGAACTTCCTTGTTCTAAACTGCCTTGAATTAGTGCATTCACTCCCTCACAAAAATTTATACAAAACCTCTTTCTCTCTTTTCCTCACCTTGCCACTTTACAACCACTAACATTGGTGAAAGCATTTAAGAAAAAGAATGAACATTAAATTAAATTAAAAAAATTAATATATTAATCCAATATAGACAAAAGATGCTAAAAGTGCTTAGCAGAGTTTTTTAAAGATTATGAGATGCAGTCAAATTGTTTTTGGAAAGTTAAGTTTATTTATTTATTTATTTATTTTAATTTGATTTCCTTTTATCCCTCTGCCTAACATCCTATATCCTCCATTATTATGTCTCTTCTTATCCTTCTTTTTATTTAGTACTTACTTTTGTAATTATTGTTCCCCCCTTCTTCACTGCCTTTCCCCTCAATATCATACAGTTTGTATGTTGGTAATCCATTCTGTGCTATGTCTTTCCATGTAACTTGCAAAAAACAAAAAAAAAGAATAGTTTTGGAAAGAATGTGTGAGTGCACGTTAAGATCATTCGGTTACTGTTTCCAAAGTCAAGACAAATTTGCAATTTCCCACTTAATATGAACTGGAATGTTTAAGTCTTAAATCTTGTAATGTACATTATTTTCTTTGAAATAATAATAGCTTTTTCATGTTGTCCGCAAACCATTGTGCACATTCTTCTTCAGAAATGAAGCTGTGCACTGTGAAAATCCACTTTTACATTATTATATATTATGTTATACTGGTCTGCTGGAGTTACTACTGTGCTTTATAACCTGTCCTGTCAAATTAACCCTTTGAAAATGACAGGAAATTAGCATTTAAACAAAAAAAGATGACCAAAAAATACACAAAAATTTGCCCCCAAAAAATTTTTTAAAAAAGTAAACAAAAGAAAAAAAAAACAGGAATTGACCTTAAAAAAAGATCTAAAAATAAAATAATAATACTAATATAAAATAATAAAAAATAATATCTGATAATTATAAATATAATGTTTGGGGGATTTTTTCTAAGTTGTAAATTTTTTTACTACTTTTTCTAACTTTTTAAGCTATTTTTTAGCAACTTGCAGGACATTTTGTGCCAAGTTGGCCAAGTTTTTCCATGTTTTTAAAAGAAATCAAACAATCTGCCTTAATGTTTTAAAGGTTTCAATTCTTGTGAAAGATCTAAATGCAGCACAGGAAAACTGATGCCGATCTTTGTTTCAAAGGGTTAATGTGTAGTCAATGTCACTGGTAACTGTGCTGTGCAAGTTATCACCTGACCAAGTTTTCAGTGTAACAGGAGATTCTCCATATTTCTTAAAGACATATTTTATCTCTCTAACACACATACACAACACACACACACACACACACACACACACACACACACGCGCGCATGCACACACACGCACGCACATGCAGCTTTTCTGTTGTGTCCCCCTGACCTCTGCACTCCAGTTTGGAGGGGTCGTAGTCCTGTCCGGTCTTGCAGTAACACTCATAGCTGCCCACCGTGTTCAAACAGAAGCCTTCTTTACACACCTCCTGGCCAAACAGTGTACATTCATCTGCGTCTACAAACAGGCATAGAGGAGACACGTCGTCTTACACGTTCACAGAGTTCATGTTCATGTGATTTCTATTTTTCATTTTTGCTGTTGAAGGTGAAAATACATGTATCTGGACAATTATATATATTTGTCCTTTCTTCATAAACATGGGCATATTTTAGATGAGGATCTGTATGGGTTTTTATTTTTGCTTGTGCAGTTTTCCACAATATGGTTCTACAAGTGAATGTTTGCCCTCTGCACTCCAGTTGTTACAGTGGAGTAACTGCACTGTGGCTCTTTGGTTAGGCTGTATCATTAACATATTTAGGGAAAACCGCATGTAGCAGTCATGTAGCATCAGCACACAGACACAGATAGCTAGAGGAGAAGATTACATCACACTCCTCATATCCTTTTGTCTGCATCAGCTGTCTGATAATGCTCCAGGAAGCAAACACACCATATGTATTTACATGGAAACGATATCAGCACCATGGTTGTAAAGGCGACTTTATGGATGCCGACCGCCATTAAACCCAAATAAAAAAAAGAGGAAGTACAACAAAGTCACATGACAGTCTACAAAACATGGCTCAGTTGGTGTGGACAGAAGAAGAGACCGAGATCTTGAACTGTCATACGAGACAAAGAAATTATGGCGACATTAGATTAGCTTTATTGAGTGGCTGCAATAGAAATACATCTGCCAGTGTTTTGAACATTCATTGCCATGCTTCTTGGAATGTTACTATCAGAGGAAAGTTGTGTAACATCACGAGAGAAGTCACATAATATCTCTCAGTGGAAACACAGTCATTTCACAATTGTGTTTTACTGAAATTTTGAAAATATCGCTCAAGTTTTGCACAAATTTGTTACGAAAAGCCAGCTAGTGTAACATGTCATTCTCTCTGTCTTTCAGTGTTGTCTTTGTTAATTCTCAATGGACTCTTTACATATAATTTTCGATTTTAGACATGAATGATGATTATTGTGTGTCAACACTGACAGGTACAGTGCTGACACAAAATGTAATCTTCAAGTATGTCCTGCCACAGTCACAGTCCCAACATCGAGGAAGCTCAAGGAAGCTTAACCTATAGAAGAGACCAACACTCAAATTGTGATGTCATTGTTCTTGGCTGCAGAGTTGCAGCTGAAAACGTCTGCAGTTTTTAATGAAGAATCCATCTGCTGCTCTGGCCTTCAGGCTTCTCTGCAGAGCCAGCAGAGGTGTGTTATCAAATATGGAGGTAAGTCCATTTATACGATTGTCAAACATTAACACATATGAATTTTGAATGGTCTCCATGTTTCTTTAACCCTCTGAAATCTGGAGCAACATCACTTTTCTTTTACTGCTTTCAGATGCCTTTTACAAGTATTTAAATCTTTAAACCCTGTGCATATTGATGCAATTTCTTTCTAAAACTTGGGGACTAAGGCAATGAGCAGCTTGGTAAGAAATGTTTCACAAATAAATAGATTTAGAAAAATTTACAAATGTCTCTGGAAAAATTCTATTCAGAACTATCATAATTATGTATTCAAAATTATGTTACAAAACTATTTGCTCATTTCTTCTTTTGTTGCTCATTGCCTTCTTTCAATGTTTTTGAAAATCAAGCCAATTTGCCCAGGTTTCAAAGGGTTAATGCTTCATATGATGCTTCATCTATTCACTTACTTCTGAGCCTCAGGACATCTTTGATACAAATTAATTTTAGATGAGACTTTGTGGGCTCATATGAGGCTTGTTTAAGCTTTTACATTCCAAATGAGCTTTAAATTTAGGTCCTCATGTACAGTATTAGCAATGCTGGAAAAACAACCTAAAGTGTGTTTAAGAGCTCAATTTATAATAGCACGATTTGAGAATGATCACACATTCACTCAGCAAAGTTTCAGGTTATAATGAGACACTGACCCTCCATTCTTACAAAAAAAATGTAATTATCTATTGCTCTCACACAAACACCTTTTATCAAGTTATTTCTGTATAAAATTAAGGTCCAGCAACAAGGCCAAAGGCTCTGACTTAACTCTCTCCGATTTTGCCTTACAGTTTTATTCATTATACATTACATAGTAATTCTATTTGCTATAAGTCACTAAACATGCTGCATATTTTTGCAATATGCAGTGTGCATATTGCAAAAATATGCAGCAACTTTAGTGACTCTAGTTTCTCAATGTTAGATGCAATGCATATGTTTATGTGCAATGTTTAGCAAAGCTTATATAGTTTATGGAATTGAGATGTTTGATTCACAAATAAATATGAATCATCCTAACAAAGAAGAGGGTCTTGAGCCATGAAGCCGACTGTAGATGTAAAGTACAGAAACCTTCACAGAGTGCATTGAGATTCCACTGAAGGTTTTGTTGACACAGCCCTAGCACTGACTCATCAGAAATATCAGAAATAAAATAAAATAGAATAAAACAATAAATGTGAATGATTTAGCTGATTAGTGTGGCCATTAATGAGGTCATAAAAACAATGTACAAAATTATTATTGATAATTATTGTATTATTGATCTGCCTATGTCAATAACATACCAAACTACATCATCTAAGTGTAGCTCCACTTTTTTTGGGATTATCACAGCCTGGGATATGTTTATGATTTGCATCAACATTGATTGTGACAGTGCACCTAGTGGAAATGTCATGTATTTGTGTAAAATGCCATCATCAGGTGGAAAACAATTTTGTTTCCACAGCATATTTTAGACTTATTGTAGGAGCTGAGCAGGACATTCACAGATTTAACAAAAATACAGTCTTGCCAAGATTTACACCTATACCTTTATACCAAAAACTAGATTTTTACTAGAGGGGGTCTTTAGGAATTTTGACCAAGACACATACTGGGCAGGATATTTTGTTTTGTAACAATCAGCTTGTCAGTGGGCTCTGGTGAAAAAAAAAATCAATCATGACAAAGTTTCTGAAGGACCTCGAACCTACCTACTGGTCAACATACAGTGACACTGACATGTCTCCAATAAGCTATATTGAACTGGACATTTTATCTAACCAGACAGTCAAAAAAATATTTTGCACTTATTCACTGGATAAATGCTAACAACAAAAGCTATCATGAAATAGGTCTACATGTTTTTATCATGTGCGACACAACATGACAACTAAAACACAGTGAAAAGTCAGAGGGAGGCACAGATGAAATGCAAAACAGGTCCAGTAACTGAAGGGTACTCTGCTTCAGTAAAAGTATTTTGGAACCTTAGCATTAGAAAATTTCTCTTTGGCAACGATGTGAGTGAAAACTACAAGCATTATGTATTACAGCAAGTAAAAAACAACACACAGAAAAAGGAAAAACAAGCTACTTAACATCACCACAAGTGTTGTATAAAACATTATTGGGCTGTGTGATTTATGTACGATGTTTAGTCGTGTAGAAGTAGCTCATCTTACCTTTGTAGCTGTCAGCTATGGGTACTCCATACAATGAGTCTCCACTGGGAATAAAACCTCTTCCAGATGGACACATCTGATTGAACTGGTCTGAAAGGGGACCAACATGGAGGTTAAGAGTCCATCATGCACTCTGGTGTGTGTGTGTGTCTGCATACCTATAGTATATACTGTGGGGACACTATCAGTTAGCTGTAGGCATACAGAGAGGTTCAGTCCTAGCTAAACTGTTAAAAATTGGCAAAACACTGATTTAAACCAATGTAAATATCATGCCATGGTAGGTGCTTTTGTTACTACACTAGATAAAACTATAAAAGCAACAATTTTGTTTTTGCTCCTATTTTTCATGAGTTGAAAAAAGGATCTAAGACTGTTTCTATGCACACAAAAGGTTAATTTCTTGACTCCTTAACCATGAGGATTCAATCACTGTGAGCGGGCAACAAACAAACAGCTCTCAAGTTCATGTATTACTTATATTTGCAGATCAGAGCTCTGCAAATACAAACACACCTCACCTGCTCACACTGCCACCACTACCACTCATTAAGTTAGACTGTTACTGTAGCACAGTTAAATCTGATGATCTATTCTCTGTGAGCTGGAAACAAACTAACAGCTCTCCATTTCAGATGTTAACAGTATTTGTAAATCGCAGCAGTGCTCCATGGTCGCAAAATGTGACTTAATAGTCAGCTCTGCAAAACCCCTGCTCTGAGAGAGAGCTGTAGGAGAAAACGAGAGAACTGAAATGCTTGTGGCTTATAAAAATCATGCAATTTATACCTGACGTTCGCAATACAGTCATCATCTTGCACATGGAACAAGCCACAATACATCAAGTATATTTGATATATGTCCCACCCCTACTCTAACAGCTAGTATTTACCAGATCTGTGTTCTGTCCAGCTCCGATCCGCCTTGGCAGACGGAGCAAATAGATCACACTCTAGTCTATATGTTTACTTCCACATGCTCTGCTGTGTTGCGTATCGACTCCGTCCCAGCTCTAGCAGCCTTGACTCTTGCTGATCAGATACACAAGACTAATATTTTTGCCGGGTGCCGGAGCACTTTATATCTTTTCAGCTGAATTAAGCACAGAGTAGTCAGGAAGTCATACAGCAACACAACATTAAAACATCCAGTTAATTTTCAAAATAAAACACTCCGTGTTGACACCTGATTGTATTTTATATAACTACATCAACAAAACGTCACACTGGGGGGATCCAGGGCTGGAGTCAACAGGTCAGAGGTTTTTTTAGAGGTCACTACCGACAACATGGACAAGCAAAAGCTAATTATGGAGGTGGAAAACCTCAAAATGATTTATGACACCACAAATATTTTTATAAGGACAACCATAGAAAGGAAATGGTGTGGAACACCATATAGGGAGTTACTGGAGTGGATGGTGAGTTATTACTAATTAGCTTCTATATTGATCTAATGCTCGTGATTCTTTAATACTGCGGGATCTCCTCGGTCTCGGCAGATTATTAAAACCACTGCCAGGTAATCATTTGAGACTCCAGAAAGTTACTGCCATTACTGCTGCTTCTCTCCAACTAGCGTCCTAAACTGGCCACTCAGAGTGGACTTGTTGCTCTGTGCACAACTGCAGCTTTTAGCTAGTGTCAGACCAGTTTCTTTTCTCCTCCTCTAACTCACCTGTGCCGTTGACAGGACAGGGGTGCACCTCACAGTTGTCTCCCCATCCAGCTCCCAGAGTGCAGCAGCACTCCTGCAGGGTGACATGGCTGGTCAGCACACTCTCACACAGGTTCTCGTCATTTAGACGGTAGTAGCACTCCTTACGCTCCACTGATGACCATAAAAGATGAATAAAGAAAGAGAGGATGGAACACAAAATCAAATTCTGATGGGAAATGAAATTTGTTTAGCTCAGCGGAAGTTGCTCGTAATAAATGATGAGCGTGTAAACAGCATTTGGCAGACGCGACTTCCTGAAAACCTTAAGAGTCTGATCTGATCCTTGAGTGCTGCAAGTCCAGCCAGTAGTTTATCGCTTACAGTAGAAAGGTTCTTATTTGTGTGTCCCATAAAGACAAACAATGCACTCTGTACAGCTGCACAGCATGCAGGGGTTGTTAGTGTTCCACTGAAGAGCCAGTTCATTTTTCCTCAGAGATTTTCCTGACTGCTTCTGAGTGAGATAAAGTGGAAAGTTCTCTACGTTGGCTTTAAACAAACTGTAAGCACTTCATCTGCAAAACGTTAACCATTTTCCAGAACTGAGGTTTATTTAGATCCCATTTCCTGAAGGACTCATATAAAGTAAACCTGAGTTCAGGCTCCGGGTGCCGTCCTGTCACATCTCTTTTTTTTTTTATCTTTTATTGTAAAGGAAGGCCTTTACTAAATATATTCATAGCCCCTTTCAGGCTCAGTACATAGTGTTTGACCTGTATTAACCCCTGCTGTACATGCTACATATCTTCAGGTAAAGGAGCAGTGTGAAGATAAAGATGGTGGAGAATTATAAGCTTGTCATTTTCCATTTACTGGAACTAATGTGAATAAAATTTAAACTAATTCACTCGACACAAAGAATCTGCAAGTATCTGAACTTCATCAATGATTGTTTGACTTTGTTATGACTGTTGCATCTTTGTATAACCAAAAAAAAAAAAAACCAAACCTGAGATGGCATCTCTGTCACATACTGAAACAGTGCAATTTACTCAGTTTTGATAAGTTTCTAAAATTCTCATCCCTAAAACTGGTTTTAAATGCCTTCGTAATTTAGTTCTGGATATTTTATGCAAATTCATCAGCAGGCAAAATAATGGTAGGGACACCAGCAGCACCATGGCTTTGATTATGGAGTCATTTATAGATTTGTGAGTACAGTCTATACGTACATGTGTTTAGCCGAAGCACATTTATTGATGTTTGTATAATGAAGAATAACGAAGATAAATTGCATTTTAGTCTCTATTGTAAATATGGACTTCACTTCTACAGGAGGACACGAATGGACAACTGTCCACTTTATGGCAGGTTGTTCATGTCAATGTTCATGGTTAATGTTGTATTGTATCCTCAGGGATTCTGTAATTGTTGTCTTTATTCATTCATCATTACATTTATTCCGAGGCTGAGGGCGGCTCACCTGTGGGAACAGGCTCACACTTGGCGATCATACCCTGATACTTCTGACCGCTGGGACACTCGCAGGTGAAGGAGCCATCAGTGTTCACACACTGGGCCTCTCCACACACACGGCTCAGCATCTCACACTCATTCACATCTGCGGAGAGGGAACAGTAGAACATATTGATAAATGTTATTTTGAATTTGTCTGGTTGTGAGCCTCTTAATAAGACACAGTATGATTTTGCATCATCAAGTGTGCAAAACTGGCAATAGAAGGGAGAATTCAGTAGCTGTTGCTAACAGGATGAAACAAAATAAAGATTAATATGTTTCGCCCCATCCTGCTCTCTATATGCTCTATATTATCCCCAAAAGTTCAGTCCACAGAATTGTCCAGTGAGTCTGCATTTTAATAAGCTACAAACATTTCCCCGTGATTTACTGTGATGACAAATTTGTATACCTTACTGTTTACTTTAGGAAGCTTACAGTTAGGGTGACTACAGTAAAGTAAGGAGGATTATATTTCACAGGCCTTCTATTTATTCCTTGGTTTTAGAGTGATGAATTATGTTTGGTGAGTAGTTTCTGTTATGTAATACATTGTAATACACTGATTCTTGTTGCACTTGTTGGGGAAATTCCTTTCCATTTGGTCCATACACAACAAATTAGAATTCACATAACTGGTTAAAAGGGACACACACACACACACACACATATATATATATAAAACCACCATTAAACCCAAATAATAAAGAAGAAGTACAACAAAGTCACATGACATTCTTCAAGACATGGCTCAGTATGTGTGGACCGAGGAAGAGACCGAGACCTTCTTAACTCTTATACGACAGAGAAATTACGGCGATATTAGATTGGCTTTATTGAGTGGCTGCAATAGAAATAAATCTGCCAATGTTTTGAGCACCTATCGCCGTGCTTCATGGAATGTTAACGTGAATGTGAACGTGATATCACGAGGGAAGTCACATAACATCACTCAGTGGAAACGCAGTCATCTCGCAATTGTGTTTTATCAAAATTTCAAAAACTATCGCTTAAGTTTGGCACAAATCTAAAATGGAAAGCCAGCTAGTGTGTAACAGGAGAAAGGAAAGCAGAAAAAGTTGGCTGATAAGGGAGAAGAGTAGACGTATGGGGAGGAAGACTGGGAGATGGTGCTCGTACTTAATGGTTAGTGGTACACCACCACTCTTGGTTTTCAAGGAGTATGTGTGTGTGTGTGTGTGTGTAAGTGAGTCCATCTGTGGTAATAACAGTACAGTGATGGTTTGGCAGTGAAGAGGAGGCAGCTGGCTGGGCTAAACTTGGGTGGGACCCAGCCGCACTGCCAAAGGACAGATGGGAAGTGTGTGTGCTGCACATACTGTATTGAGGTGAATAAGAGTGTGCTGGTAGTTCTGTATTTTAAATGTCTGTGTGTGTGTTTTGGTGGCATTGGGCACTGACAGAATGTGTGTGGGGAAGTTTTCTATCAGGGCTCAGCTGGGGGAAGTGTGCTCTGACAGCCCTTCCTGATGGAGGGGTATGGACTTGATGGGAGCAGTTGGGGCTCAGTTAGCTTGGAAAAACCACCAGCAGCCATCAGCTCAGGATCGTTCCAAACCAAACTTGAGGAAAAATGGTGATTTTTAACATTAGTTCCATGTATTCCTCATGAGGGATGGCGTGTCTGCAGTATGCTGCTTTCAAAGATTTTCTGGAAGAAACCAGTGCCGAAAGGTCAGTGGAGGGTTAATACCCTAAATTCTCTAATAATGGACGAGGCCTTCATTTACCTCAACTTAAGAGAGAAAGAGGCCTTTGTTTGAGATGTATTAGACTAGAAAAGTCCAGACTGTATGAAGAAAATTATGTTTGTAAAATACTTTCAAAGTCTCTAGAAATGTGGCTTGATATAGCAAGAATGCACATATCATATCAAAGTTAAGTGACTCAACTTAACTCAACAAAATGACTGTTGAGTTTTAAACCACAGACAGTGACATGAACTGATTTAATGTGTTAAATGTTCCTAATGATCTGTTTAGGTCTTTGTTTGTTCTAACTGATTGTTTGCTTTTTATTGTGTTATCTTCTGTGTTTGGTGGGCTGAAGACGAATTTCTTCCCTGGTGGAGATCTGTTGTATTGTATTGTATTGTATTGTATTGTATTGTATGGTATTGTGTTGTATTGTTTTGTATTGTATTGTATTGTAGTCTAGTCCACGACGACAGCCATGGAGCAAAGCAGAGTCGGCGTGGTACAGCTCTATCTGTTTTTAGCCCTGTGACTCTGGCTGCTTTCCTAAATCTAATCTGATGACACTAAAATGAGAGAGCTGCGGTTCAAAGCCATGGAGCGTTAGGTTAAGTTCATTGCTCTGTTTGGCGCTTTGCTGCTCCTTCTCCCCAGACAGAGTGCCCAGAGTGCGCTCTGACACTCCCAGAGTGCACTGCTCTGGATAAGTAAACGGTCCAACAGTGCTCTGAATATACCAACACTCAAGTTTGTGCCAGAGAATGCTCCAACATTTTTTAATGCACTCTATTGAAAGGAGTGTGGAGGGATTTCAGTTTGTCATGTTAAATTACAGTAGTATCAACTGACAGCTGGCTTTGAGTTTTTGATTGGCTTTATCCATATTACATGATATGAAACAGGGATACCCACACCCAAATCAACCAAGCTTTAGGAAACTGTGAAAAAACGAGAATGACAATATTTCAAATCTGGATTGAGGCTAATGTCTGATCATTTTTTATGCTTTTTATTATGCATATGAGACCCCAAATTACATATTAAGAAAGTTTTGGGTGATTTGGGGTCCTAGAGGCTTCAACATACTGCTTCACTGTAGCTGGATGGATGAATGCAATCATGTAGATTTTGGGGACTCATTTCCCAACATAGAGAAATAATACATTGAGTTTACATGTAATTATAATACAATGTACTACAATACCTAAAACTTCATATGCACAAAACTTCAACACTTACCCACACAGCCTCTGCCATCTTGGGACTCCTGGTAACCCTGTTCACAGAGGCAGCGGAAGGATCCCAGTCTGTTCTCACAGTAGCCACGAGGGCCACAGAGAGTCTCATTCAGGCCACACTCATCAATGTCTGGAGAGCAAACAAACAAGAAATGTCAAAGATTTTTACCTTGATAGACTTTTTCTCGACTTTTTCTCTGTCATTTGTTTCATTCTAACCCCTGTGACTTTATTTTAGATCTTTTCATCTTTTCTCAAAAACTTTGAACTGCACTGTGGTGCACAAACATCTGCTTAAGAAATGAACGCTGATAGTTTGCAGATTGAAACTTGTGTACACACACACGCTCAGCAATACACACAATTTCAGCTGTGTTTCCTTTGTTTCCTTTAAAACACATCGAGGAGGACTCATGAAAGGTGACATTTTAATGCAGTGGATTAAACAGAGTACTTCTGAAGCAGCTGGTGTAAAAAGTTGTAAATAAGATGTGAATTATTGCAACACATATTCAAACTCGTGTCAGCGTCCCTCTGCATAAATCAGGCAAAGAGCAACAAATATCCCTCTTTGTCTAGACAGCCAGCTCAAAGGCTTCCGTCTGTTTCTTTTCCTCTCATTTTTTCCCCCTTTCTTCTGTTTTTCTAAGGCAGGAAATGGCATTAAAAACAGCTCTGGCACAGCTCTGGACCAGGACTCCTGCCACGGTGGAGAAAACAGGAGCAGCATATACTGTACTGAACATAAGAGAACATGCATAACATTCTTTCTTGTTTAAAAGGCAGTGACAAAGAGGAAGGCAGAGAGGGTAGACAAGGAGGGATGAACATAAGGATGGAGACAACGACTACATACACACTAAAAGTCCGCTATTAATATACTTTTCACAGTATTCTTAATTTGACACAGGTCATGTCAACAGCATATTCCGTTACATTCCAAATTAAACCAAATGTTTCCAAATGAAGAATAATCTGATAAAGACGTGGGACATGCTGGAATAATTCAGGTTTTAAGAGCGTTTTTTGGGCAGCACATTCAGAATAAGTGTCTCAGCTGGGATTTCTGCTTCAGTTTATGACACACGGCCTGTTTCCTGTTTACAGTCCACTCTGCATGTCGTCATGGTTAATTTACACACAAACCGAATCACCAACAGTTCATAAGGCTAGTGTAGAGATGCCTGCCCAAAAGAAAAACCCACATTTCTGGGTGGAACGCAAAACAAACTTTTAAACACTACAAAAGACTGTGGGATACTTTATGCTGATCATTTCAAGGAGGTGGCTGAAGGAGGTTAAGCTGCAAGACACTGGCGGAAAAAAATAAATGAATATTCTTTTCTCTGCAGTTGCATGTTACCGTCACAGGAGGGCGTGTCGAGGTTGGCAGTGAATCCGCTCTCACACACACACAGATACGATCCCTCTGTGTTCAGGCACTCGCCGTGGGGGGAACAGAGCTCGGGATCATCCACACACTCATCAACATCTGGGAGGGCAAAGACAGAAACCCACTGAGGTGTGTGTGTGTATGTGCAAAAGTACACACACTCTATACTGTAAATCCAGACCATAAACTGGTGTGTTGGTGAGAAGATGTATCCCTGCTTGGGTGCTCACCCCTGCAGCTGGTGCCGTTGATCTGTCGGTATCCCTGAGGGCAGGTGCAGGTGTAGGAGCCCACGTTGTTAACACACTCCCCCACAGCCTCACAGGGCCTGGCTTCTTCCACACACTCATCCACATCTGCAACACACACACACACACACACACACACACACACACACACACACACGCACTTTAGTGTAATGAGAACATTAAGATTGAAACAGGCATTTAGAAAAATAATGAAATTCTTTAAAAGATAAATGTCAGTCCTCACATAATCGACATGTATGTTTTGATTATGCTAACATATGGAATCTTGATAAGTAGTTACTAGTAGTGCCAAATATGCAAATATATTCATGACTAGATTTGAGCTTGATAACATACCGCATTTACAAAAGTGAAACATAGGACCGAAAGTATCTTAGAAATGGCTACGAAGCATTCCAATTATATCACTGATATCTAATTTGACAATAGAAGCAATAGCAAAAGTGAAAAGAAAAAGCAGCAGAAAATGGAAATTTAAAAAGAAAAGGAATCTTTCCAAATGCCTGATTAAAACCTGTGCTCTTAACCAGTTTGTGAATCAATGATTTACTTATTTTAAAACAATTTTTAAATCATCTATTTATTGATTGTTTTATAATGTTTTTATAATCTTTTCAATAAAAAAAAAAAACTCAACTTTTATTTATTTTTGACTTTTTGATTTAGCTTTAATTTTCAAATAGATTTATTTATTTGGATTTTTTGTTAACATATTTTATATTAATTTGTAAAACAATTTAAGAATCCTTTTCTTTAATTTACATTAAATGCCAACTGATTCTAATTCATTTAGTTTATTTGTTAATGGAAAAATAAACAAATTTTTAAAATAGCTTATTATTCCTGTTTTTACTGTACATATTACAATAATAATTATAAATAACGAATCCTTTACAACATTTTCCATGACACTAGTGGCTCTCTATTAAATGTTCTTCTGGATTCATCACTTGAACACTCTCTGATGTTGATTAAGCTGTATTTTTATGTTCAATGAAGCTGATGTGATTGGCATTGTTTTTGCATGTACTAGAGAATTTGACAAATAGAATTTGACATTTTCCAGTTGGGTCTTGAGGCAATTCTTGTGAGTACCAGATTCCATAGCAATCTATCCAACAACTTTGCCACTCAAAACAACCAATGTCAACCTCATGGCAGTACAATGGGATAAGTAAGGGGATCACAAAAGTCAGTAAGATTCATCCTCAGGGTACCAAGAAGGCTTACACCACAAATCACAGCAATTCATCCAGTAACTATTGAGATTTTTCAGTTTTGGACGGTGTTGAACTGACCAGCCACCATTCCTGAAGCCATGCTTCTGTTTAGTCTGTTTCTAAGTGACAGTAACAGTTTGATGATTGTACACACATGCTGAGACCTTGTGGCGAAAACATTTGGTTACAACACAGTTCCAAGTTTGCATGTTGATGAAGAACATCTGCCCCTAAATGTCTATGCATTAACATTATTATTATTAATTAATCAGAGCACAGGTCAACTGATGCTTCTTATAAAATTAATACCATAACACCAACCCCTTCCCCACACAAAAACACAGTCAATTACATTTACACACAAGATACACAAGCTCATGCATAAAGTCACTCCTGGTTAGCTCTCTGCCCTCTGATGGCCATTAGAGCACATTCATTTCTAAAGACAACTAAGTACTGCAATAAAGCAAAACAGAAAATTTCCACCCACCCAGGTGTCAGCTACCGCCATACATGCACCTCATTCCCACCACAATTAGTGGGTGCACGTGGGGTTTTTAGTCATGGGTAAACCACTAAATAAGAACGATTTGACTGTATTCCCATTGCCACTGAACGTACTGCTGGAGAGCTAGTCTGCTTTTCTGTCAGCTGGCATGTGTGTGTGTGCGCAGTGTTGTCTTGTTGGTGTGTCCGTGCAACATCATGGAAAGGCAGGAGAACAGGTAAATAGCAGACAGTAGCAGGATCAGAGGCCTTTGAAAACTTTTCAGTGGTTTGTTCTTGTTATTTATCTCTTACTTAGGAAGCCCCCCTTTTAAATTCAGTGCAAATGTATTTGGATCGGTGTTTTAGCTACTTAGGAGGAGACAGGGGGTAATTAGTGATGGTGCATCATTGCATCTAACCAATTAAAGAGCCTAAGTTCCCGTGTTCACTCAGGTGTAGCCATGGTAACACACCAACTACAGTGGTCAAACCACCCTAGAGCCTTTTTTTTTTTATAAAGCACTGTGTGACTTCCTAATTGAAACACAATAATCACAGTTCATTATTCTTACTATTATTGTCACTGGGCCTTTAAAATTTGTATATTATACATCATACCGTCACACTGGTCTCCAGCCGGGGACACTCTGAAGCCTGGCCCACACTGACACATGAAGGAGCCGTCGGTGTTCAGGCAGTGGCCTCTGGTACAGACCAGCTGATCCTGGCACTCATCGATATCTGCAACAACACAAACAATGGAACAGCTAAAGTACATCACACAGGCATAATGCAAAGATTCAGATTCAGATCTGTGGAGTTTGCTCACATTATTGACCAGCATTTCAGTCACTGAACAGCAGACAATGTGCAAAATGCAGCAATTGATCTTAATTAATTAATATAAGTTAACACCTTGAAACCAAATTGGCTTGATTTCTCTCAAAAACAAGGACAATGAGCAACATAAGATGAAATGCCCAAAAAATGAGCAAGAAATTAATGAGAAGTGAAAGGAAATTACCTAAAAATTTGCACAAAAAAACCCTTAAAAAAAACAAAAAACAAAAACAAACACCACCACCACCAACAACAAAAAGGATGAAACTTAAAACAACTTATAATTCCAGCAAAAATAATTTGAAATATCTGATAATTATAAATATAGTTCTTTAGATATTTTCCCTTGCTTTTAAAAGCTAGCTACTAATTCCCTGCAATTTGTGAGATATTTCTTACCAAGTTGCTCATTGCCTTTTACCCTATGTTTTTTGAAAGAAATCAAACCAATTTGCTCGCTGTTCAAAGGTTTAAGTACTTGTAAAAGGCACCTGAACAATAAAAGTAATGTAGATCCAGGTTTCAAAGGAATAATTGTGAGAAGAATTTGTCAAGAAAAATGAAGCAGCTGCTTGAATAACATCACAAACAGCTCACTGCAATGCCTTCTCAAGCAGTGTGGACATAACATGGACTGGGATTTAAAGTGTTGAGAGCTGATCTAATTAAAAGCTGGAGGGTTGAGCACTTGAGGTAAACACAGGCAGAATGACTAGAGTGGCATATTATAATAGGCCAGTATTATATTAATACACAGTGGAAGTACTGACTGATCTTTAATAATGAAACTTTGTTTGGGTGGCAC
This sequence comes from Plectropomus leopardus, assembly GCF_008729295.1. Lineage (NCBI taxonomy): Eukaryota > Metazoa > Chordata > Actinopteri > Perciformes > Serranidae > Plectropomus > Plectropomus leopardus. Next base: position 29,806,324 of record NC_056477.1, on the reverse strand, counting down.
AAAATTGAAACTTGTCCATTGTATTTCAAACAGTTTTTGATTTCACGTAATTTTTCATATCTACTTGCAATATCTCTTTTTCTTTGTGCAGAAGTTGGTCATTCCAACACAAGGAGCCATCTGACTGGAATAATCTTCCTCCTTTCTTGAGATCTTTCTGTTGCTTCAGAACTTCTTTATGTTCTCATTTTAACCCTTTGAAACCTGGGCAAACTGGCTACAATTCTTCCAAAAACATGGGAAGAGGGAAAAGAGCAACTTAGAAAGAAATGGCCAAGAAATCTCCAAGAAATTGGTTTTTAAAAAAAAGCAAAAATTTAAAATTAGGCAGCAAAAAATGGAAATTATCTGACAAAAAACAACTTGATATGATATAAATTCTTTAAAATAATTTTAAATATATATTTTTGATATTTTACTAGTTTTTTTGTGCCATTTTTGGGACTTTTTTCCCTCTCAAGTCTGAATGCAACACAAGAAAAGTGACGTCAATCCAGGTTTCAAAGGGTTAAAACAACTTGCTCATGTTTTTAAGCCATTGTACCAGAAACTGCTACTAAACAATCCAAGGTCATGGTATCCAATTCCCATTTTTCCCATTTTCCCCAATTTTTCCCATTTTTCTTGTACAACAGCTGAAGGTTAGGGGTGTCGGTGGCAGATCGTGAGTGAGATTCACTATCTATGTATTTGCAGTCTTTGTTTCCTATGAAATGGAAAGTGTTTTTGTTTTGTATTTGTATCTAAAGGATCCCCTTTGAAAATTAGATGTTACATCTCAAGGGGTTATTCTTTCAATAAAGTCATAAATCAAGTTTCAGTGTGACATGCACAACTGAAAAAAGTCCTTTCAGTAAAAAAAGCCCAAAGGTTTGTGAGTGGTAAAGCCATAATGTCATTAAACACAGCCCAGACCTAATGCATGTTTATGAGCTAACAACTTCTTTTAATGGCACTCGATATTTGCAGTCATTATGCAGGTTATATTTATTGGGTCACTCTGACCACCAAAGATTCTGACCACCAGCTAGATCATTGTGGCTTCAAGTGGGTCAGTCTGATGATTCTAGCACAAGCTCTGCAGCGTATTCCAGCACAGTCCATGGGATGACTCAAAGTTATTATTGGTTTGTGGAAATCAGCACTTTATTACAACTTGGGTTTTATTTTTGTACCTCTGGCCAGTTATATCAGTCATGGTATTCTCCAAGTCAACCCTTCAAAACCTGAGCAAATTGTTCCCATTTCCTTCAAGAACATAAAAAAGGAAAGGAGGAAGAACATAATCTTAAATATTTAAGTATAATAATAATAAATATGGTTTTCAGGAAATTTTTTTTTAGAGTTTTTTGTTAACTTTCTAATAATTTCTCTCTATTGTCTTTTGGAAGTTATTTTTCTTGTCACCTTTTACTAATTTCTTGCCATTTGTGGGACATTTCTTTCCAAGTTGCTCACTGTTTTTTTTCCCATCTATTAAAAATAAAGCAAACTAATTTGCTTGGGTTTTAAATGTTTAAATGCATGTGAAAGGCATTGATCCAGATTTCAAAGGGATAATTGCTTTAAGTCTTTCATGTAATCTGTAGTTTTTACTGCACTTCAGGGATTCTTAAGTCGCATTTCAAGACACCACTACACCACCTTGTTGGATTTTTAGTGATGTCGCATTTTTCTGAGATCTAAGCAGTAACTTTTGTGAGTACAAAGTTATCATAGCTGACAATGCACAGTTGATTGTTTTTTAAGGAGGATGAAGGACTTTAAATGGATTGAAGACTGAAAAGTTGTATCAGCCAAAACATGAAAACAACTGGTGGGTAAAGTTAATAAGATGGATCATTTCTTTACGATGCAATGTTCTGCTGGGAAACCATGAGTCCTGGTGTTCATGTGGATGCCACTTGACATGCTCCACTCACTTCCACTCACCTAAATGGCACTTTAGACCTACTACACCCCCTTATAGCAATGGCACTCCCTGATGGCAGTGGCTCCCCCAGCAGGAGAATGAACCATGAAATCTGCTCAGGAATGACCAGAAGAACATGAAAAAGATTGAGAAGTGTCGACCTGGCGTCCAAATTTCCATCATCCCAGTCAGATTTAGCATCTGTGGGACTTGCTGGTACTCCAACTCACAACCCACAGGTCTTAAAGGATTTGCTGCCACGCCCTGGTCCAAAGGACTCAACCAAAGGACACCTTCCAGAGGTTCTGTCTCAACAGGTTAGAGCCAAGTCCGAATCAAGGAGCCCCCCTCATGGATTGGGGGTAACAGCAGTTCCACAAAAGCTAGATCAGGCTGGGATTTTAATAATTTTGAGACAAGTTTGATGTCTTAAATTCTTTGCACATTCCTTAGGCCACTCCTGAGTAGTTTTTATGGTGTGGCATGATATACTGTCCTGCAGTGGGGGGCACCACCATCAGGTGCTGCTGCCGTGAGGAGAGTACTTTGACTACAGAGGTGGTTTTTATGTTTTGGCTGATCGGTGTATATCAGCAAGCAAATCAACAACAAAAAAAACTCTGACTCAGATAGAGTGAGTGAATAAGACCCTCCATAGAGTCAATACCAAGGCCATGATGTGTTTAGAATTCGATTGTTGCAACAGCAGCACTAGACAACAAAAACTCCATTCATTACGGACATAAGCAAGATCTGGAACTACTTTAGATTCAGGTCTTACACGCGCGCACACACACACACACACACACACACACACACACACACACTGTTAGATGTGACATTTCCCTGAGCTTGGCAGTGCCGTTCAAACATCTGTGCACAGGGTTATTAACTTCTATAAAGGACTCTGTTGCCTGGCCTAATTATTTCCTCTCTCTCACCACCACCACTCACTGCCACCCCACTGTGGTATGCACTGCCTGGCTTGATGTGTCAACAGTCAAAATCCGAACCTCAGAGCTGACCCTGTGTCACATGGGATACAGGAGCAGCAGGATACTGAAAGAGGAGGGATGGCCACACCTTTGGTTTCCAGAAAAATGTGTTGCTTGGATCAGCTCATGGTTTTAATTGCTTGATTCTGCAAGCGTTTCCTGGGCTGATTTCTCTGTGTGCTGATGGCTAGACATTATTTAGGTACAATGAGTTTAGGATTAAGTCGAACTTTTTCAAGTCGGTTTAGTGGTAGGTTGAATTCAAATATTAAATAAGTGAGACTAGGACTACTTCTACTTGAAGTGTTTAGAACACAGTGATAATGTGCTTTCAGTACAACTCTAATTCCAAAAAGTTGTGACACTGTGTAAAATATAAAAAACAGAATACAATGATTTGCAAATCAGTTTTGACCAATATTCAGTTAAATACAGTAAAAAGACAAGATATTTTATGTTCAAACTGATAAACTTTATGGGGTATTTTTACACAAATTCTGAATTTGATGCCTGCCAAACATTTCATTAAAGTTGGTACACAGGCAACAAAAACCTGGGAAAGTGGTGAACTGCTCAAAAAACGCTTAAGGTTCACCAATTTGTGAAAAACAGCGCAGACAAGAAGTCCAACAGTTTAAGAGCAACATTATTCAACGCAGAATTGTAAAGAATTCAGGAATTTCACCACTGACGTGATACTATCATCAAAAGAATGAGAAAATCTGGAGAAATCTCTGCACATAAGGGATAAGACTGAAAATCAACATAGAATAGCTGTGACAATTGATCATTTGGACTGCACCCTATTTAAAACCAACATGATTGTATTAAAGACATTACCACATCAGGAACACTTTGGAAAACCGTTGTCAGTAAACACAGTTCATCACTGCATCTATAAATGTAAGTTCAGACTCTACTATTCAAAATGAAAGCCAGATATCAAGAACATCCAGAAGCATGGCTGACTTCTCTGGACCGGAGCTCATCTGAGACGGATAGACAAAAAATGGAAAAGTGTGCAGCTTTCAGATCAGATATCATGGACATGGTGACCTCCAGGCTAAAGAGGCAAATGACCATCCAAATTGTTACCAGCTCAACGTCCAAAGCATTTGTGATGGTATAGGAGTGTGCCTATGACATTATGGGTAACTTCACATCTATGAAGGCACCATGAGTGCTGAAAGATGCACACAGGTTTTGGAGCAACATATGCTGCCATCCAGACGACATCTTTTTCAGGGACGTCCCTGTTTATTCCAGAAGGACAATGAGACACATTCTGCACGTGTTACAACAGTGTGGTTTGATAGTTAAAGAGTGCAGCTACTAGACTGAACTGCTGCAGTCCAGACCTGACTCCCATTAACCATGTGTGGCGCAATAAAAAACACAGAATAGGACAACATGGACCCCGGACTGTTAAGCAACTAAAGTTGTATATTGAGTAAAATTTAGGAAAGAATTTCACTTTCAAAGCTTCAAAAGCTATTGTCCTCAGTTCCCAAATACCTACTTACATACTGAGTGCTGTTAATAGAAAAGGTGGAACTGGAAAGGTAGAAAAGTTTTTTTGTGTCAAAAAGGATTTGCAAATCATTGCATTCTGTTTTTACTCATATTTTACACAATGTCCCAACTTTTTGGAATTGAGGTTGTACAAGTTAGTGTGAGCTGTACTTTCAGGCAAAAGCGCCATCATGTAAGGTAGGCTAAGCTCCTAGACATAATCTGTTGAAGTAAAAAAAAAAAAAAACAAATCTGCAGTAAGCCTCCTTTTATACATTATTGTAATAAATCTTTTTTTTTTTTTTTTTTATCTCCAGCTGTCTGATGCATTACATCTGAAAAATCTGAAGCTTTGACGAGATGGTGGCTTTCAACCTTTCAAAATTAAGTGCTTTGGCTCTGTATAATAATAGCACCAGGGCAGACAGGTTCCAGAGTCAAATATGCAAGTCTGCAAAGTCTATTTGGTTGACTGCACCAGAGTGTAATGACTTTTTTTAGGATTCCAAATTAAGTCTAAAAGTTCCTCCACCTATTTTGGTATCGATCTTATTAATAGATACCTTGGTTGCATATCCACATCCACATAAACCTCTCAAAGAAGTCATAAGCGGATCCCTCATCCTGCGCAGCTGAGTAGAACAGATTTTATTGCCGCTCTGGAGAAACAACCATCAGGCCTGTTTGCCCTCACAACTCTAATTCAGTATCATTTTGGTGGGTGGGGAAAGCTGTGTTGAAATGGCAGGAAACCACGTAATGACAGAGTGCCGCAAATTTATATCCCAATAAGGGGGACGAAACAGGGAGGAGGGTGGTGCAGATGCTGGTAACAGCTGCTCTATGGTCTTGTCCAAAATTCCACTTACTTATAATTCTATTAGTTTGCACTTGTTAGTGTGCAGGGTATATGTTTAATCTGCTGTGTTCTTTCCAATACCTGAATGATTTCCCTGAAATTTAACAATATTCACAACTCTAATTCAGTATCATTTTGGTGGGTGGGGAAAGCTGTGTTGAAATGGCAGGAAAATTATTGTGAGAGTTCTTATTGTGAGAGTTCGTACCAATAATGTAATACTTTTCAGGGGAGTCATTTAAATCTTCTGGGTTTTTTTTTTTTTGTTCTTCTTCAAAAAGAAGAAACAAATTCTCACAAAAACGAAGCAAGTGTCTGCACAGTCTGGGGCTTTATGTGGAAATGAAAACGTACAACTGATAGCAAGTGCTACATTGTTATCAGGCAAAGCTGTATTTACCAAAATCCCCAACAGTGAGAAATTAACCCATAGAGACATTGTGTAAGGATCGTCCATTTGATGAACTTTGATCTTAAATTAGACATTATCAGAAATAAAAGCTTCAGAAGATATCTAACTTTGCACATGTGAATGATGAAGGCAGAATAGTTTAATCTCCTTGAAATGTCCTTTTTCATCTGCACCTACAATGCTTTTTCCTGAATGAAGTGTATTCCTTCCCTCACTTGATCTTATCAAAATTGCTGCATTTCAAAGAGAGGCTTTCAAATCAAATTTGAAATGAAGAAAAAGTTGAATTTCCTAAATAAATACATTTAAAAGAAGGAACATGACGACATTGCATTAATTGATGTAAATAAATGTTATTTAACATAGTCAGAAGATTTTATGACATTATTGTTTAAGATCTTACATTCTTGGGTTTTATTACATTTTCAATCAGGTTAAGCGCAAATTTGATTACATGTTTAGGAAATTTCTACATAATTTGGTGCTACAAGTTGATGTGTAGACCAGTGCCAGGGGCTGCTGTAAGTGTCTGATTGACCTATCGTTAAACCCTGCCCTTAAAAACAAAGAGCAAATCACATTTTGTGCAACTACACAATGCACTCGGACATCCTGCTTGTAGACCTCCATAGAAAAGTGTCAGAAGTTTGGATTTTCCTGCAGTTTTATTCAAATTAATGCTGTTATAACTGAAAAAAATGGTCAAACGATGTGCATGGGTAAATGCAACACTGTTACAAGGTTTCTAAGTGGCTAGAAAATGGAGTGTATTTTATCCCATTCCTTAAACATCACATAAACATAGCGTGTGTCTCATTTGCATTAAGCTGTGTGGTGGATCACACAGTCAGCTCAACATAAAGAAGATAACAAAGATGTCTACATTTGTTCTCAGGTAGGGCAACATAGTGTTAGCAAACTGTTGGGTATATGTTACATACAGTATGTTTTACTGTGTGCATAAGAAAATTGAAGTGTGCATGTAGTGAAGTCTTTCAAAGAATCAAAATGTGCTTGTTGTGGGTACATACCAACACAACTGGTTCCCTCTTCGTCGATGAGGAATCCTTGCGGACACACACACACAAAACTGCCCTCTGTGTTTCTGCAGCGCCCGCCAAGGCACAAAGATGGATTTTCCAAACACTCTCATCTGACGCACACAAACATCTGGACGCACACAACAGAGCACACAACATAGGACAACATCAGTATATAATTAAATGGAACCAAATGATTCACCCATTTATGTCGCTGTAGTCCCTTTTTGTCACTTTCTTTGATCCATTGAGAAAAAAAAACATTTTAGGTAGATGCTGCAAATTTTTGTGCACATTACAATATGACTTTTGAACTCAATGACTGGCTTCCACCACTGGACTGAACTACTCACCTACACAAGTGGTTTGGGCATCATCAAGGTGGTATCCCTCATTACAGTGGCAGGTGTAACCCTCAGCTGTGTTGTAACAAATCCCCTGGCCACAAATATAAGGGTTGATCTGGCACTCATCCACCTCTAGGCCAGACGAGACAGAGAGAGCAGAGTATTAATACAGCAGCAGTTATACAGCTAATAACAGGTCCCCACAAAATACTATAGAGAGCCATGAGGAAGCAAAACATACCATTAATGTACCGCAGGTTAAGAGCTTAATAAAAAAAGAGCACTACAAGTTCACAACATGTGACACAAAGTAACCTCAGTGAAGTGACTGCAATACAAAAAACCCAACAGAATGAAATCACTGTGATTCCTTAGTTTCATTCATTAACTTTTTATTGACATTTAAACCAGTATCCCTGTGTTTCTTCAGTTAAGCTGATTTATTCACAGCAACTCATGAAGACATTGATAATTTCATTACAGTTCAATGTTCTGCTGGGAATCCTTGGGTCCTGTCATTCATGTACATGTCACTTGATGCGCTCGACTCACCCAAATGCTGTTTCAGATCAAGAACTCCCCCTTATGGCAATGGCATTCCGTGATGATAGTGGCTCCCCCAGCAGGACAATGAACCATGCCACACCATGAAAACTGCTCCATGAAAATGTGTCAAAGACCTCAAGGCATCAACTCAACCTCCAAATTTCCATCATCCCAATCGGATCAAGCATCTGTGGGACTAGCTGGTACTCCAACTCACAACCCACATGGCTCAAAGGATCAGCCGTCAATGCCCCCATTCAAAGGACCCAACCAAGCTTCCAGACATTCCAGAGGTCCTGTCTCAACAAATCAGAGCCAAGTCCGATCCAAGGAGGCCCCATTGTGGATTGGGGGTACCTCTGGGGAACCAGAAAGTCCCACAAAAGCTCAATCATATTGAGATCTCAAAAATTTGGAGGCAAGGACGATGTCCTAAGCTCTTGGTCCTGTTCCTTGGGCCATTCCTGAGAAGTTTTTATGGTGTTGCATGGTGCATTGTCCTGCAGGGGGCACTGCCATCATGGAGTGCTGCTACCATGAGGAGTGCTTGGACTGTAGAGGAGTTTTAATATTTTAGCTGATCGGTGTACATGTCTTAATTATTTCAGCTCTTCATAAATACCTGCTAAAAGATTAACTGGTTTTGGTCTTTCTTGAGGTCAGCAGTCTGTTTAACTCTCTTGTGTGCTGCCTTACTCAGAGTCTAATCACATCCCATACAAAACAGCATTAGCTTGGAGTGAAATTAAAAGAATAAGCTCATTTTCCTGACGTATGAATTATTCCTTAAAGTATATAAGCTAATTGTCTGGTAGGCTTGGACGCTATCACACTATAACGATAAATCAGAGTATTTTTAAATCCCAAAAGTTTGTTTTTCAATACCATTATAAATACAGAAGCTCCTCTTACTATTAAACTCAGTGTATGTAGTGCACAGCACGCACCACAAGAGCTCAGTCTACAGACTCTACTAGTGGAACAGGGAGCTAAGCCGAAAGACACACTGACAGTGGTGAAGGTTGAAGTTACAGGACTGTAAACACTCAGTGGCCAGCAGGCAGAGAGAGAGCGTGGAGAATAACAGCATGTGTTTTTTTACATCTAACTTGCTGAATTAAGGATTTATTTCAACCAAACCAGAACTGGTGATTGCTGGAACAGTGGACTTACTAACTAGATTACTAACAAGAGTAACCAAAACAGTGAGTTTTATTTTGTTTTTGTCTATTTTGAATGAAGTGTGTGTTTTATGATGCGTTAATGAGGCAATTCAGCCTTGTCAGTCTCCCATTAGAGGTTGCTAAATGTACTAAATATAACTAGTAAATAGACCTTCAGTTGAGTTTGTTTTGTCAAAAGACCTGCAAAAACATTTATACAGTTCATACAAATGAATTAAAATTACTTGTTACAGGCAAGATCCATATGAAGTCATCTACGTACCACAGATATGACTCACATAGAACCTAGCTCAGCACAAAGACTGGGGACAGCAGAAAACAACAAGCCATCTTTAAAAAAAAGGGAAGAATTATGGCTTCCAATATCTCCAAAGCTGCCTTACTGAATGACGCTGCCAGTATGCCAAGATTTGTGAACTTATACAGTATTACAAATGGAGGCTGTGTATATCCCTTTAAAAGGCACCATACTGCTAAAAATATCACAGCTAAGACACATTCCTACAGCAAAGGAGACAGAGGAAACACTGATGATTACATCAGAAGTTCAAACATCAAAATCTGTGGGCAGCTTCTCCTTATAGAATTATTTTTAGTTTTAAAGATTCAGGACCAAGGACCAGGGATACCAAGGACACAATACTGGTTCAGATATACGTGATCTTAGTTTATCCCACCACCCAGTGGGGGGGGGGGGGGGGCATGCTGGAAATGGTACATACCAAGGACAGGTCTATTAGAGACCTGTCAGCTGTGCCCCACCTGCTCACTGACTGAGAATAGAACGCTCAAAACAGACAAGAACATACCAGATAAGCAGAAAAGAAAAGAAAAAAAGGATATAATAAAAGGAAAAGAAAGGGAGAAAAGAGTAAGGAAAAGAAAAAACTTGAAGATAATATGAGAAAAAGAAAGAAAGGGGAGGTGAATATATATACAGAAAAACAGGAGAAAATGGAGGAAAACAAAGAAAACAAAAATAGAAGAAAAAAGAAAAGAAAACAAAAGTGTTCTTCTTACCAGCTGACTGGGTGGGAGCAATGTCCTGTCCTGCGTTGGATGGGAGGATCTCGACTGGTGCAGGTGGAGAAGTCCTCTCAACAACCTCTACTCAATCAAAAAATATATATATATTTATATAATCATATATATTAATTCCCTCCAGTTTATATTTATGTAAGTCAACATATTTTCCACCAAATATCATACTTGCTCTTTTTCATTTTTTATATAAAGGCCCAAGGGTTTAGTCTGGAGAGATGAGTTTTCAGTCTGCTAGAGAACTACTTCTTTAAAAAAGTGAAGGATTCAAGTTGTCATCTCATCACTTCTCCAGAAGAGCCATTAAATATTCTCAGTTATGTTTGCACAGCTTATACTCTCCACAAACATGAACATGTAGCTGCCTGTTACTTATTATTGTAATATTTTTCTTCTACTTGTGACCAGTACATACTTCCAAAAAGGTAACCTGTATGTCACAGCTTCCACAAATACTCAGTCCAGTGACTCCATCTGTTTCCACATCTGGATCTGCCAAGGGAACACTTTCAGGATGCTAATCATTAAAAAACACTGAAATATACAGCTGATGAATCATAAGAAACTGCATATTGTTCTCGAGACAAACAGGGTTTTTTGTTTTTGTGGCAGGCACATCACTTGATTAATTTCCCAATGAGTGTTAATCATTGCACATCATCACAGACCTACAGGCTATTAAGAGAATAAAACAACAACCCATGAACATTGTCTGTGCTGTGATGTTGCTGCATGTCACTTTTGTATCTACTCATTATTTTCACCACTGCTGAGACACGCTTGCTCAGTGAAACTGGGACCCACTTGACCTTCATCAGATCACCTTTTTAGCATTACAGAGGTCTCCTTGTGCAAATGTGGGCACGATTTTTCAAAAACAATCAACACAGAGCTCGTACAAAGACCCAATACAAACAAAAGGAAAACATCTATTTACAGAGAATTTACTTGTGATGCAACCATGTGAAACTCATGCACAATTCTTTGATGAACTGCACCCTTTGCATAGTTGCTTTCAGCTTCTCCCCTCTGGGAAGAGGTTTTCAGTCGCAAAGTGTAAAACTTAGTGATATAAAAACAGTTGTGTTCTAGCTGCTATCACACAGGTGAACCAGCTGTAGAAAAAAATTTCACAAAATTGCACAAGATATTTGGATGCCTGTATTTCTGATAAATTTATTCACAGTTTTTTAGATTGTTTTTATTTAAGGTTTGGTTTTTGTAATTAGTTTTTTTATTGGTATTTATTACATATTTAAAATGTTGATTAGCACTGGGGCACTTTGTTTTATCATATATATATATATATATATATATATATATATATATATATATATATATAAATAGAGAGAGAGAGAGAGAGAGAGAGAGAGAGAGAGAGAGAGAGAGGGGGGGGAGAGAGATTCATTTTATTCTTCTTTTTTAGTGTGCTGTTGCTTGTTTTATGTGTTTTTATTTTATCAGATTTTATTTGTATTTTTTTTATGTACAGCACTTTGTTTAGGCTATTGTTGCTCTTTAAGGTGCTTTATAAATAAAGTTGATTGACTGATTGATTGATTGATTGATAATCTTTTTATCTTGTATCTTTTTATCTTTCTGTCATGTGTTTATCCTGTTTGTTGTCTGTGGTGTCTGACAACCACGTTGAATGGATGCCTTGCACTAAATGATGCTAACCAAATCCACCTAGGGTACAATTATTAACCTGAACCTGAATCAGCAATCAGTCTCAATCATAAATTAAAAAAAATAAATCAGTTTGAGGGCAACACAAATAGTTAAAAAAGTGCAGGCGCAGAGTGCAGCATGGTTTGTTATCTCTGGTAATTTCATCTCTAAAGAAAAGAATGCAACTCATGCTGTGATATACTTGCTTACCTTTTTTTGCACATACTATAACCAGTGGTGTAGCGGTAGTTGATGAGGTGAGTGCACTACTAGATGGGAAGGTTACTGAGGAGGTAGCAGGTATACTCTCCAATACAGTATATTCCAATAAGTATTTGGCTGATAGATAGGTATACTGTAAACAGACAGAAAAAGGTGAGTTTACCTGCTTATACCCCTCACTACACCACTGACTATAAGTGAACTATCAACACGTGGCACAGGCATGAAGCACAAATTACCATACTGTTGAACTGGTTCATATTGAAAGCTGTGTTTTTGTTGTCAATTGTGTAACAATTGGTTGAAAAATATGCCTATTTTAGCTGAGGTTTGGAAAGATTTGCCTGTTTGTGTGTGTGTACTGTCGAGCATTTTGTAAAAATAAAAAAAAAAGTGTCATTTTGGCCAGTGAGTTTAAGTTTAGGCCTGTATGTGAACTGCTTTGAAAATGAAACTTCTAAATGGACAAATACAATGCATACCTACACATGCATATACGTATATATATATATATATATATATATATATATATATATATATATATATATATATATATATATATATATATATATACGTTTCAAATTTCATGCCAACTGCATTGGGGAGAATTTTTTTTTTTTTTTTTAACTCACTCTAATTTTATTAGGCCCAAAGTTATATATTTAGGGGCAGGGCTGACTGAGAGACAGGTTGTCTGTGAGGCAGCACTTCAGTCACTTCTGAACACACACACACACACAAAAAAAGAAAATATGCCAAATTTAAGGCCCCAAAATGGACATCCACAAACCTCCTCATACAGACTACGCTTTGTTTACACATGGGCCTAAACCTAAAGTAGCTGTCCAAAATGACGATTTTCACAAAATACTCAAAACATAAAAAATGCACTCTCTCACACACACACACACACTGACACACACACACACACACACACACACACACAAACATGACAAAAACAAATATTTCCATTATACAGCACATGTAATATGGCTATATCTTTTACTAAAGATTAGAAAAGAATATGTGGAGTTAAATCAATAAATAAATTATTGAATAAAAACATCTTTTATCACCTACTTTTCCTAATGCCAGTGTAAGAGATCACAGTACATGTGGCCTTTTTAGGACATCAGACTGATCTCGTCAGCAGCAGCAGCTCATCAGCAGTCTGAGCTGCACTTTGTCTTCTTCACTGTGCTTCTTCACATTTCATCACACATTAGCATGCATTTTCTTTTTACCTTTTACTCACATTTCTGCCTCTGTTAGCATTCTAACATTACAGCACAATTGGACCTGACAAACTAGAGCTGAACTTAAGCACAGTTCAGTTGACAAAGTGCTCTGAGCTTGACAAGTTCTGTCTGAGATGTCCTGAACTGGCCACCGTAGCACAAAGTTTAAACAGTAATGAAGCAGACACCTGGGTAGGCTGCCTCGATCTTGACAGTGGATACACCCGGAGAGAGCTGGGGCAGGATAGGTTCAACTACTGGCCTATTACTAACCGCAGGGATTACCAGCTCCTTCAATGACAAGACACAGACAATAATACCAAATCAAGGTCAACAGAGCACCGTATGCATTGTTTTTCTTTGCTTTCGGTGTATTATTTAAGCTTTGCACACTGCTTCTGTCATGCAATAGCAGTGCAGGCACTGTGCTGTGAAGCAGATTGGTGTTCAGCCTGTATGGCAAATGACAGCAGTTTAAAACAGGGCATAAATTAACAGCTCAGCGAGCAAGCCGTGGACTTATGCACACACTTCAGTTTGGATTATATTTTTGGAGCAGTGTTAAGGACTTTTATCTTTTTGGGGTACTTGCGCACATAGTATATAAACACATTGAAGATTTACACATTGCTCAGTGCTGACCAGCTGATCATGCAGCAATGTCGCTGACTTCATGCAAAGGTGAATCTGCAGCTCCTCAGCAGCTGAGAGGAGCGTCTGTGTGCATGCAAACTGCTTCGGCATTTTCACTCTTTAAAGCGCCCAACCTACCTGATCGGGTGCAGCTGTTGCTACTGACCACAGGAAAAAAAAAGAAACATATTTTTCAATGTAACTTTGTGACATAATACTCTGTATGTAACTATGTCACATAGTTTACAGTCAGGTGTTTCCATAATTTTGTCCACTGCATTTATATCAGTGAGGGTAGGTTAAATAACAGAAACACATCTCAGTATTTTTAAGTTACATCACAAGAGAGGGAGTGCTGCTGTACTGTATATCATCATGGCTGTGATTTGGTTGCAGATAATCACAGCTGTGATGATATACAGTACAACAGCACAACCTTGAGTGTAATATATAATGATATTGCTTTTATACAACACTTCTACAATCACCATTAATTAGTTAACAGTAATAAGTGACAACAGATTATGATATGTTTGTTTATTTAATAATTTTTTTGGCCCCGCCAACAAATAGTTCTAAAACCACTGGAAGTGACAGGTGTTGCCTAGCAACATGTACATATACTCCTACATACCAATTTACCACTATGAGTTAGTTTTAACAGACAGTTCGTCGCTCCAACATGTGTCCACTCACTACTGTGATCTCTGTCACCTTGTGTCCTGTATTATTATTATTTACTCCCAGTAAGTGATGATGCCAGTCAGATGGGATTTCCTTGCTCTTCCAACACTGATTCAACCTACGGTAAAGTTAAATAAGAACTGGCCATTAATGTTTGCCTAAATAACGGTTTAGAACAGCTTAGAGCGGAGTGATATATGTAGAGTTAAAAGTCCCAGTGATGTTATACTGTAGCCTATATCATGACTCATGGAATGCCTCTCAACCAATCAAATTGCTTGGTTGGAAATAACTGTTGTATAAAACCTATTATAGTTCAACAGCACAACAAACTAGAACCTCCAAAATAATCATACACAGTTTCAACATAGACTGACAACATTGAAACCTCTAATAAGGAGGATTTTCTTCAGCACAGCTATATTGGAATACATTTGTTTTAGCTTAGTGTACTTAATTAATGGCTATCTGAATATTGACATTAGAGCCTTGGTCTTCAACAGGTGGTCTGTGACCCCTTGGAGGCCCTCAGAGATAGATGTTTAATAAGCCCCACCCTCTTAGCTCATTTGTACAAACAGTCGGCGCTGCCTAAACTAACAATGACGGCTGTCAGTGTCAAAGACATAACCAAAGACATAACCAAAGATGCTATGAAGGGTCTTCACTATGCCATGGTGGTCACTTTGCTGCCGGTTATGTCCAGCAGCATTCTCAAGTGACACTGCCAGTGCACGTTGCCATCCGGCCGCCTGCCAGGATAAAATAACAACGCCACTGAATCTGTCAGAGTTTGTTCTCATCTGACGCTTTCCAGCCACGCAGCAGTTTGACGCAGAAAGTGGCTTTTGGCATCATGCTCATATGCCAAAAGCACCGACAGTGACGAGATTAGACTCGTTCTTGTTCTTGTGTACTGATTTTGCAACAATGTGCATAACTCTTATAGCAGCTTATATCTGCAGGATAGTTTTGATGATCATGACGAGAGTTTATAAAATAATTTTAAACAATATCCTAAGTTATTATTCTGCAAGCTCAGAAGAAGCCAGTTTTTAACACCTTCATTGTATAAATACCATACCTTAATCTTTACTAAATGCTACAGAATTATTCTCAGACCCACATTTCCATGTTGTGAAAAGGTCAAAAATATTCCAGACCACATTCTAAGGTCTAAAATATATTTTTAAAAAACTCCTCTCTTCCTTCCACCTAGCATTGGTTTCTTCAGTGCCAAAATGCCAATAAGTAACGCTGCCAAGGACCACATTACTATCTGGTGCTATCCAAACTAATCTGTGCAGGTTTTGGGTGGTGGATTTCTACCAGATTGTTTTTTGAGGCCTGTCCTGTGTGCCTGGAAAACTCTGCTCTGCTCTGCTCCAGAGAAGCTTAGCAGCAATTTGGACTCTGTCTGGCTTTGGCTAAGATGTTGCAAAGTTTCTCCTTCCCGTGGTGGCTGCCAAGCCTGCCCTGAGTAAGAACAGGGGAGGGTGAAGCTCCAGTTTACCTCACTCTCCCTCCTGAAATGCTGTGGGCTGGGCTGTGTTTGAAAGGAAAGGGAAGTGAGCCAAAGCACTTCCATCCCTCTCATCTAAAAACAAATGTTACATGAGGGATGTTAAAGATGTGGGTTCCTCATCATATGCAAGAGGGATCATACGTCAGGTTTGTTACTCTGGAGCTGTAATTTGCAGAAGTGAGGCTGCTATTCATTCCACAGTGTAGTCATTCGTCACAGTGACACTGGCACTGTGAGGCTGATAAATTAAGAGTGCACTTCAAACAAGAGAGGGGCTGCTGATTTCGTTCAAAGTTCATTGACTTCAGTCACTTAAAAGCATGACAGATGAAATACAGCTGAATAATAGCCAACTGCAGACCACTGTACAAGACAAACAATGACGCTGGTTGCTTTTTGGCAAATAGAGCCAGTGTTTTTTCCCAAGTGGGACTTAAGCCAAAGACCCTGTTTTTCACCAACCCGTCCCTGCTTTCCAGCAGACAAATAATTTGATTATCAATTGAGGATTTTAAAGTGTTTTTACATCAAGTCTGAAATTATGTGAGATAGTCACTAAGGATGAAGATGGACCGGTTCCGCTTTTTTCGAAACTCGTAAATCAATCATTTTTGAAAGTCCTGTGGGTCCTACAACGTCGGCATATGGTCCCTCATTGTACAGTCTCGATCACTTCTGGAGGGCAACCTTACAGATGATGTACAGATGTTTTTATGTGTTTTTTATGCTATTGTGTTGATTGTTGAGAGCTTGTGGATGCAAGACAAATTTCTGTGAAAACAGATGATTACATATCATCTTATCTTATCTTGACGTAGCATTACATCTCGAGTCGAGTCATGTCATTTAAATCCAATCACTGGAGAGCCAGCACCAGGGCAAGGCTGACCCGACTTGGACCGAGAGCTGTTTCTCTCCCAAACCTTTTTCTGGCTAATGTCCCATCACAGGAGAATAAAGTGGATGAGATGCGATTGAGGCTCGCTCAGCAACTGGAGATCAGAGACTGATCTGTGCACATCTTCACAGAGACATAGTTAGCCCCTAACATCCCAGATCAAGCTGTTGCACTGCAAATACAAAAGAATGCAGGAATTGTATGATGCCATTGGCAACAAAATGCCTAAACAACTGGATGGAATTTCCATAGTAGCTGCTGATTTTAAACAACTCATCTTTCACCTCCACAGATGTAGCAGGATCAAGGACAAATTGTAATTTCATTTTTAGATTTTGTTTAAAAAATGACTAATGGATCGACCTTCTACCTTCTTCTACCTTATCTGGAGTCCCTATAGGGTGCTCCTTATATGACATCGTTATCCGAACATTTCACCCAGACCCGATAGTGGCATAACATGCTGAAGTGGCAGGTGCTAATCAGTCATCCTGCAGCATATCTCAGCTTATCAGCTGACACCATCCAACGGCATATTATTCAGATGTGAATGGGGGCTTTTGGCATCGGGATTTTATGCCAAGCACTCCAAAAGCAGTAGAAAATGTTGCATTATTTATAAATACATTTTTTAAAATTACTGGCAGGCTGTGTAAACCCATTAAGACTTGTAAATTTAGCATGAAATAGTGACGGGTAGTTTAGGGACAAATGAGTAAATGGAACAAAAATAACTGGCGGGCAGCATAAGGTCAGTGACCTCAAATATTGTTGTGCTCTGCACTATTTCGCATTAATTCATAAAATTAGAAGGTAAACTACTAAACCAAAATGATCATCTCATCTTGCATCTTGTATAAAATGCTGCTGCTATTTGCTTATAAAAACAGGAAAGAGAACATAACGCCCAGTCTTTCAACCTGGCAACCACTCGTAGAATTGGTGGTGAACTTTTGAGTCGACCTCAGAGGATATTCAGGTTCAAACATTCAAAACACTGTGTGAGATGGATAATGAAATGTTCCAAAAGTCAAGAACAAAAACAAAAGGACACAGAGCTCTTGCAGTGTGGTCCCAAAATAATACAATGGCTTACTGCAAAATAATAAGAAAGAATATGTCTGCCGAGATCAGCAGTCCAGGTATCTTTTTAATTGTTTTAATTGTTTTAACAAGTCATGATTTCAAATGAAAAAAAAAAAGCTTGTGAGATTAATACTTATGCCACACCTTTCAAATTAAACTAAACAAACTGAACATGCACTGATTTTAACTGGTTTGATTTAAATGGTAGTGACTCACCTGGTATAATCTCCTCTGGTCTTCCAAAGGCCTCCACTGGTCTCTCTGGTGTTGGCAGGGGTTCGGGGAGTTGCGGGTCAACAGGCTCCTGGTAAACTGGTTTACTGACAGGTGGATTTGGTAGAACAGTGTAGCCCATTCCTCCAGGACAGATGTCTTTGAACTTGGCTACAATGAAAACATGTATGAGTGTTGTAGTACCATTTAAAATAAGAAGTTTTACAATGAATTTTAATTGCAAATCATGTATATATGTTGGTGATTTCTTGACATTAACTACGTATATAGTCTGCACAGCAATATGCTATGATGGATCTGACAATGCTAATTTTAACTAGTGAACAGTTATTTGAGTAGCCTGTGGTGGAACACCAGCCCACTTTTTAAAAATACTCTTGAATGGTCAAATTTTGCGGCTCAAATTGCAGTTATAGGAAGATAAATAAAACAGGATATTCACAATGTTCAGATTGTGATTTGCAGCTCAACTCAATACCAATGTGAGACACTTTTACCGAAAATTCCCTGGAAAGAGACAAAGATAGAAGCAAAGAAATTGTCTCTTGGCTCCGTTAGTGCACAATTTTCACATCAAACAAATCTATGTGCTATATCTTTTCTATCTCTACTTCAGCAGCTTGTTTGTAAGAGGCTAATGTAAAATTGCATTGTCCCTATCAAATACACTATATAGACAAAATATTTTTTAGGAGTGTAATGATCCATTGATCTGGATCCATATATTAAATCAATGATTAACGATGTAATATGATTCACATCATCATCATCTCTAAGACACACCTTTATTTTGGATGTACTGTGTCACTGTCAAACAGTGGCAGGCAGATAAGTGACCTTCACTGCACTAAGCAAGTTACAATCAACAGAATTACTTAAGTGATATTTTTATATTTTATAGTTAAAACCAAAAAAGAAAGCTTCTTCTGTAATAGATTGTGTTAAATGGCCAATGATATTGAATCAAATAGGAACAAAATCATTTCATGGCAGACTCTGTGATATCAGCAAATATCGTAAGGTTGTCTAAATAATCAACATAATATCGTGACTAAACAGATTTACATCCCTATTTTTTTTTAGGAGAAATATTTCTTAGCTTCATTTAATGTTTTTTTTTAACCAGTTACACATCTCCCATGTGATAATGAGATAATGACATTGACAAAAAAGGAAATAATAGATGCATTCAGAATGCAGCGCAAGAAGGATGAAGTGCTCAATTCCCATAGAGAGATGATGGCGAAATAACTAACAGACATTACATTAGAGTGCACACATATTGCTTGGCTTGTATAGTGTTCAAAGTTTCCAATAGTTCAATTTCTGAGAAAAACAAGGCATAGTACAGGGTCTTACCAAGCAAAGCATTCTTCCTCAACCATCAGCTCTACCACATCTGATTAATCTAATATAACTAAAGACATTCAGTGTTGAAGACAAGAGTGGCTGATCAGGTTTGCACATTAATCCCTCTGACACATTGTATTGTTTAACAACCTCAAAACTCAACCATTATGCTGATGATATCGCTCTGTTTTTTAAGGTCCATCAGAAACCTTTGTTTCTGTTGTCTTGGCTACAAAAATGATTTTAGTTTCTTTTGAAGGTACAGTGGCAATACTTGTATGTTTGAGCCTTTATCCACTAGCTACAGCTTAATGTGATTTATGAGAATATACAGCTGAATGTGAGATTGCTTTATTTAAGAGCAGTGTGTCCATAAGTACATAGTAGATTTTTCATGGATTTTTGAGGGTATGGAGGACAAACTAATGCTTTTTTGGGGGAAAAAGTGAAATTGTGCTGTGATGAACACTATAAAATGTGACTAAGATTAATATATAGTGCAATGAAGTGCTCTAGTTGTAATTTACTACTTCAAAAAGTGTTAACTTCCTTGTAGAGGAATAATAAAGCTCTAACAGAAGCCTTTGTGATTGAGAAAACAATGCGCTATCTATCATATGACAAGCAAGCTCAGTAATGATGTGTCCTGCTGATAAATCTCTGAGAGCTGGCAAGACAAGGAACCTAGAGAATCAAAACTGTAAAAATTTCTACTTGAAGTATCTAAAGGCATCCAAGAATGTTAGTAGTGCAGAGAGTCCAGACTTTGACAGAGACAATGCTTATGCTTGTTCCATGACTGAATGTTTTTGCATAATGGAATGCTTGGCTTGTTTTCATTATCTTGCAATGGTACAATGTTGTTGTTTTTTGTGTGTAACTATAGACATAAAGAAGAAGCAAAGGCATTCTGCACTGAGTGTTGAGAACATTATGCAAATAATTAAAGCTACGTCAAACACTGTTAACACTAGTAAATGAAGTAAAAGGTCAGTGGTTCAAGTTGCATTACATGGTTCTGATTACCATTACTAAGATTTCAATTACTTTGAAACTCGTTAGTTCTATTTAGATAATCTGTTGAAATTATTGGAATAACTTGGAATCCTGTGCAATAGTGTGCATATAAATACATCTATGTATGTTAACCTTGTGCAATAGTACTTGCACACACGTCAATGTGTGCAAACCTTGCACAATGAATGGGGCATCATTAAATACACACTATCACTTTACAAACTTATACATTGCAATAGGGCAATGTGTAACTTCAATGTGTATTAGCACATTATAATAAATATTTTGCAATAACACCAGCATTTTAACACATTAGCACTTTAACACCTTAGCACTCTATTTTCTATGGTCCTCCTAATCCCAGTCTGTCTTGTACATCTTTGATTTTTGGACCGTTTTCTATGCGTCTTTGTCCATTAGTGTAAAGACTATTATTACTGTTGTTACTATGCCTTCATTGTTACCTCTCATACTGAATGTGTTGTGATGGCCATGTTCAAGTATGTTTTTATGTATTTAAAATCAACCTGCCATGGGACTTAAGATGGATAGCACTTTAATTGTAGAATATCAGCATAGAAAAGGTCTAGATCTTCATGCATGCTGCCACGATTATAAATATATACAAATATATTTATGCCAAACCATGAGGTGATGAAGTTCCTGCCATAAAACTTTTAAAATACATGAAAATGCACAGGCTTCTTAGGAATGCAACTACAATGACTTGATATAATAAGTTGTGTGAAAAATGAAATAAAGATAAACAAGAAAGTAGCAAAGTATCACCTTAGCCAGTCTTTGAAGCCCGTGCAGGCAGTGTATCAAGGATAAAAGAATGGAACATACAATGGGTCTTTTTCCTCCATGCTTACTCCATGCCACACAAGTTTGATGAAAACAATGACCTTTTGATCTTTTGACGAAGATCCAAGTAGGATCCAATTGAAGTCTTCATTAAACTTGTGTTGCATGGATTAAGTGTGCAGGCGTTACAAGCTTTGAGTTTGAGTCTAAAGACATGCTGGTGGATTTCTGAGGCTGTACTTGGACACAGCAGTGATTCAGCTAAACATCAGCACTCTAACATGCTTAAAATGACATGCTGATGATTAACAGGTAATGTTTACCATTTTCACTCATCTAGTTTAATGTATTAGCATACTAACATTTGCAAATTAACACTAAACAAAAAGCAAATGTGAGGCTGATGAGTATGTCGTTAGTTCTGCAGGAATT
Source organism: Plectropomus leopardus (assembly GCF_008729295.1). Lineage (NCBI taxonomy): Eukaryota > Metazoa > Chordata > Actinopteri > Perciformes > Serranidae > Plectropomus > Plectropomus leopardus. Next base: position 29,784,679 of record NC_056477.1, on the reverse strand, counting down.
TAGTCATAAACCATTAGGCAAATTACAATTGGTGCTGGATAAAAACATAGTTTAACCTGGATCAAAGTGGTTGAATGATGGACAGAATGATCTAGCGAAAACTCAACATTTCCTAATTTTGCTGCTTCACTTCTGGGCTGATGTATCTACTCAAACCAAACCAAGCCATGCCAGCACAAGTGTGAAAAAGGGTTTATGTGTTGCATTGAGGTACAAACCTTTGCTAATAGGTTGTTTGCACATGACCACACATCACATCACCCCAAAGAACTGCAGATGGGGGGAGGAAGGGATTTCTGTATGGAGAAGCGCTATAAAAATGCCAGTTTTGTGCTGTTTATGGCTGTCCCAACCAGTCAAATTAGCAAAAAAAAGAACTACTTTTGAGTCTGGAAAGTAGTGACACATAAAGGTGAAAAGTTGAAAAAAACTCATGGAGAAAACGACAGCAGACATGGATTAAAACCCTCCATCCAATGTCTTGAGGAGTGGAATCAGACAACGCTCACTTATGTTTCGTATGTCACATTTTCAGCTGTGTTCCTGAAAAACTCTGAGAACAGTTGACCTAACAAAACAAAGTAAAAAATGATAGCTACAGTTAGCCAGCTAGCGCATACCCTGATGCTAGTTCTGCATCCGTCTATGTAAAGTTAGAGCTGAAGCAGCAATATAAAAAGACAGTGATTCTCAACTAAATATACACAGTCGGGCAAAACAAGACAGCAGTCACTCAATTCTGTTTTCGATCCAATGTTGTTGACCAGCCACACACAAAATAGTTTTAAGCGTCAAGACTCTTGTACACCTTAACTTGGCTCACTGTGTAGTAGGAGATCTGCAGGATTAAGTAATTTGTGATATCGATCACCTGCACGCCAGACAAATTGTACAAGCCGTGGGAAAAGTCACTTTTCCACAGTGTGTATCCAATTAGTCTAGTAATGTTCTGATGATATCTGATACATGCAGGTCTATACAAGGCTTTAACATTTTCACTTTCCTCCATTCCCAACAATTCCCCTCCAGTGCTCTTAACTTCCTGTCCCCATCGGACTTTCGTGCATCATCAGGATTATATGACTGCACTGACAACAAGCTATATATAAGGCCAAGCTACACAGCAAAATCCAAGGGTGTTTGGCATTCTCTTCTCTTCATACATGAGAAAGGTTTGGGGTCTTATAGAGACAGGGTCAGTGTCTGACGTGGCTTGGGGCCTTACCTGTTCCTGGAGGGGGGCATTTGTCACAACGAGGGCCCCAGGCTTTGCCCACACTGCAGCAGCAGAGCTGTTTGCTCAGCTGGGTAGCCACTGGGTGCAAACACTGCCTCCCTGAGCTGACCAAACGGAAGCAAGCCCCCTTCTCCTCTTGGATGGCAGGTGTGTTGGCTACAGAGGAGCGCAGGAGGAGGAGGAGGAGGAGGAGGTGGAGGTGGAGGTGGAAGGGAATGCAGGAAGTGGTGCACCAGAGTGATGGAGACACATACATAGGGGAAAGAGAGAACAGAGAATGGAGAAATAAAGAGGTCCCCTTCACCAAAGAAATTTTGCTTTCTCACCTAAACAAACTTCTGCCACAAACACACATCGCCTAACACATTTTTAAAACAACACGGGTGCATAGAGAAGAAAACAACTACAATTAAACAGTTCAAGCCAGACACACAAAAAACAAAACACATTCAAAGCACAGGCAACATGAAGGAAAAGAAACCATTTCATGCAAATGCATTATACACTATCAAAGTCAAGGTGAAGGCATGCAGGAGAGTTTTGGCTCAGTTTGTGTTTTTTTTTCAATCTTGTGGTGTAATCCAATATTCTTACAAAACTGGAAGCTGTTCTAATTGGAACACAAACAAAATAATGACCTTTACAGGGAACCCAGAATGATTGGTTCAAATTTCCCTGTTTGCCAAAGTCATTACCTGGAGTAAATCATTTCAATTACTGGCAAAATACTTGACCTGTTCTCCCAACAGGTGGTCAGACTGCAAAACATCAGGAATAGCTGTTATGAAAGTTTGACCGAAGCTTTTTCTATTAGCTTGTAGTTTAATGCTGCATATTTTCACATATTCACACGCAGAATTTAGGCCATTATCTGTTGCACTCTTGTGTTGTAAGGGTTCAACATTCTGGAAAAATCACATATTCACTTTCTTCTTGAGTGTGAGATGAAAAGATTTTGACCAGTTTTAAGTCTGTGTGTTGAGTTTGGCGTTGGAGTCAGGGGGGCGGTGAACCTATAGATTGTATATAAAGATGGACGACGCGGCTCCATGTCCTCCTCTCATACAAAAAAGTAATACTACAGATATGACTCCTGCCATCTTGCCTGGTGGTGTTATTTGGAGCCAGAGTCTGAGCAGAGGCAATCTCAACTGTATTGAGTTCCCACCATATAACGAATATAAAGATGGCCGACATGCCCCCGCTTACCCCCACTATGCTGATGTGAGGTTAAAATATCCCAGATATGGCTGCTGCCACCTTGTGATGGTGATGTCACTGAGAGCAGGAGTCTACATAGTGGTATTATCCACAGTGGGGGAGTTCCCGCCAAAATACCCGTCCGACCAATCGCGGGCAGCTCCATTGAATGTGAGTGCATGGATTGGCTGTCTCAGCTGTCAATCATGGTGGAAAAGCCCCCTTTTGTATAATTTAATATATTATTAAAACAGAACTTATCAGAATTTATGACCTATACTGCAGCCAGGCACCAGGACAGAAGATAGTTTTGTGTCACCTTTAAGCAGTTGTCATGCCATCCATCTTAAGCCTATACACAGTCTACTGGTTGACCTATGGAGTCAGGCGCTAACAGCTAGCTTAGCCTTGTCCAAAGATATATGCCTACCAGCACACTACAGTTAAGTAAGTCACACTTTGTGTGTGTGTATGTTTAATATATACCCAAACAGAGACTGTTGGGCACAGCAGGCCTTAGCTTAACACTAATGCTAGAATGCTAACATGGGCACACTGACAGTGGTTACATGCTAATGTTCAGCAGATACACTGTTTACCATGTTAGCCATCTTAGTTTAATGTGCTAGCAAGCAACGTACAGGGTACAAGGTAGATTTATTGTCATTTTTCTTAAACGTTGTATAAGAAGAAATTAAATTTAAGTTGATCATAAATCCTGCTACATCTTTTTGGCGTCAAAGGAGGAGTTGAGGAGTGTCACAACCTGTGAAGAGAAGCTGCTCTGTAGTCTGGTGGTTCTGCAGTGGATACTTCTGTATCTGAGCCAACTCCTCTGTAAGGGAAGTAGCAGTTGGCTCTCCAAAAAGTAGCTAGATGTAGCTAGATGAAGTAATCGACTAATTTGCATAATATGTAATTCTGAAAGAGGCTAAATGAATACAAAAGGCTGACTGGGTAGTTTACAAACAAACTATTTACCTATTTACAAATTTGTTTTTGTTGCCATATAACTATAACGTTAGCTTTTTTCTTGTCTTTTTTAGTGACCTAATGAATGTAGCGCAAAACAACGTGGTCTTATATTTGGCCAGAGGAACTGTGTGTGAGGGAGACTGACTGAGACAGAGTGAACTGTGTAAGGGATTTTGGAATGTGTCACTAAAAAAGTGAATATTTGAACAAAATATACATCGACAAAAATGTACTGAGCAAGGGCTCTGCTGTAGCTGTACAAAATCGTTGTCTGTGCATGTGTGATTCATTTGAAGGGTAGGCAGCTCTCAGAGCAGTCACAGAGGCCGCTGCAGGTTGGGACTGCGGGGCTGCTGGTCAGACTGGCTGCATAAGTAGTGAGTAAGAGGTGAGGAAGAGGAGACAGCAGCCGCCCTCATTGTGTTCAACTGTCGTGAGTTTGGTTGTAATGCAAACCACGGAACGGGATATGTTTGGATGCTTTTGCAGAGCTCTGTCAGCACAATCATTCCTCAAATGTCCAGAAAAAGTCACTAGATTTGTCGCTGTTTGCTTTTGACTAATTAAGTCGCCAAGGGGGTCCAGAAAGTCCTAGAGAAAGAGACAAAGTCACCAAGTTGGCAACACTGATGGGAACCAGTGATGTTCTGGGCAGTTTTAATCACCTGCTGTAGAGCCTTCCTGTCCTGGGCCGTGCACGAACCAGGCCAGTTTGTGATGTTTCCAGTCAGTATGCTTTCCATTGCTCCTCTGTAGAAGTTAAACAGGATCTTGCTCTGGAATTTAGCCTTCCTAAGTTTCTGTAGGAAGTAGAGTCTTTTCTGTGTTTTTTTTAACCTGGGTGGTGATGTGTGATGACCATGGTAGGTTCTCAGTGATAGTAATTCCAAAGAACCTCTAGCTGTTGACCTGCTCCACCTCAGCTCCACTGATGTAGACAGGGGTGTGTGTCTTTACCTCCTTCTTTCTAATATTAACAATCAGCTCCTTGGTTTTACTGACGCTGAGCAGCAGGTTGTTCTCTGTGCACCACTCTGCAAGACTGTTGATTTCCTCCCAGTATGAACTGTCATTGTTGTTTGTAATACGGCCGATGATGATGGCGTCATCTGCAAATCATCATCATCCTCTACCACTCTTCCTGAGGTTTCTTCCTCTTTTTTTTCCCCGTTACAGGGGTTCTTTTTCGGGAGTTTTTCCTTGGGTGATGTGAGGGTCTAAGGGCAGAGGGATGTCGTACACTGTAAAGCCCTCTGAGTTCAGTTGATGTTTGGACCATCAAGTGACTAACAAACCTAATGTGCAACTCCTTTTTCTTTGTAATAAATAGACAGATCAGAGCATTGTAACTTTCCCTAAAAAAGTAATTGTAATTTCTACATTGCTGTGTGACCTTCTCAGGTGTTGGTTGGAAAAAAATGAACTTTGTTAGAGCAAGGCGAGGTGTTCTCGACCTGTTTTCATTCCTTATGATTAGCTAGGCTTACTGCCTACTGTCTCCAACTCCATAACTAATGAACAACAAAGTTCCAGTGTGTAGGATTTAATGGAAGCTTGCAGCAAGGTTACAGAACTCACACCTCTAACATGTGCCATGTAGGGAGAACTATGGTGACCAAACTGTAAACACAAATGGCTCTTTCTATAACCAGTGTTTAGTTTGTCTCTTCTGGGCTACTGTAGAACAACCTAGGGAACTCGTGAAAGAGGACCTGCTCTGTATGTAGAGATAAATGGCTCATTCTAAGGTAACAAATACACAACTGCTCTTAGTTTCAGGTAATTATAAACTAATGACAACATAGTTATGAATATTATATTTCATTTCTAACAATAGATGCCCCTTAATCCTACACACTGGAACTCTAATTAATATAACATTGATGTCCATTTTCTGATCTTATTCGTAGAAGAAAAGCAAATAAGCATTTTTGTGAAACTGTTGAACTATTTCATTAATGCTTCCTGATTCCTTTGATTGTCCTTGAGGTGTCACCATTGACAGTCACAGTCCACTACGATTTACAAAGGCATATGTCCATATTATTCATAAAACACGTTGTGGCGTTGTAGGGAAAGGTATAAAAAACATTTAAAGTTCCCAGGAGCATAGTGAACTCTCATCATTGTGAAATGGAAGAAGTCTGAAACCCTCAAGTCTCTAATTCACAGTGGGCTGTCTGCCCAAAATGAGTCAATAGGCAGGGAGGGCTTTGGTCAGGATGGTAACCAAGAAATCAATGGCCTCTTGCTGCAGATTTTGTCTGCAGAAATGGGACAACCTGTCAGAAGGAAAACCAACCCTGCAGCACTCTGCCAGTCTGGCCTTCACAGTGAGTAGATGGAGAGTCTGCTGAGTAAAAGGCAGATGACAGCCATACTGGAGTTTGCCAAACTGCACATAGTTTAAGGACTATGAGGACATCAGGAAAATGTGTCTGTAGGTCGATGAGACAAAAAGTAAGCTCTTCGGTCTTAATGCTGAGCTACTGCTGCAGCATGATGATATGGTATAGATTTCATCATGAGGGAGTCAATGTTTGATCAATGGGGAAAATTAAATCAGGAAAAAACGGAAACTTAAATGGGGAAAAAGCGGAAACGAGTCCTCTAAAATAAGCTACCTCAGGCTCGAGACCTTGGAATGCTCCAAACGGACATGTCAAGATCCTAACATGATTGAAGCAGACCTTGCATATTCAGTTAAGGGTCGTGGGAGGATATTCACGTTCCACCGACAAGAATTTTGCCAAATACAGACTGTTTTCACCACCACCTGGACTCAGATAAGTGGCAAACCGGCAGTTGTATGCCTCTGCAAGTCCAGGAACCAGATGCAGTTTACATTGATGTCTGTCCAGACTTCTATTTAGCCATGTAAGTTGATAATGCATCAGATATGGATGGTGCTACAAAGAAACTACATATTCTAAGACATGAACACTCCACAAAGATCCAAACCAGACAGCACAGAAGATCTCAGATAAGCACAGGTTGAGCACCCTGGAGTGTGTCATCAATTCAGTGTCTGTCCAAATCTCCCCTCAAGTCTCCCCTTCTATTCCTAAATTATGGTGTTGAGTACTGACCAGGAAAACATTATGATGTCAAAGTAAAGTTATCCTTTAACCTCTTGGATATAAAATATTACCACTATAATTTTATCCTATTAGACATTTGTGTGAAATGTTGTCATAAAGTGGTATAGGAATTCTTGAAAATCTAATCAGTTCAGCCTCAGTCAAGTAGACGTTTGAGGCAAATTAAAGGAAAGTCTCTGAGGGCCTTCATGTTCACAAGAATGAGATGGATGCAAGATCACAGTGGCCTTGACCTTTGATGACTAAATTCTAAACAGCTCATTTTAAAGTCCAAGTGGATGTTTGTGCCAGATTCAAGAAAACTCCTTCGCAGCCTCCTTGAAATGTCACATGAAGGAGAATGAGATGGACACGAGATCACAGTGACCACCAAAATCTAATCAGTGTCTGTGATACCAAGTGGACATTTGTGCTAAATTTGAAGAAATTCTTTCATGGCATTCTTGGGATATCGCACTCAAGAGAATTTAAGAACATCCTGAAGATATGATACCTTCAGCCACAGCTATTGCTGACGTAGAAGCATTTAGAATAAATGGACAGTTGAAGTAGCTCATCATGAGTGGCAAAAGTCACAGGTAGGCCTGATGCTATCATTAAAAACTCTCCTGACTAGGATTATTTAGCTCACTGTGATAATTTAACATAATCATTACATTTCTGAATCAAGGGAATTTGAGGTCAATGTTAGAAATATCACAACAAATAAAATGCAAATTAGGTGCATCCCATCAAACCTGAACAAAAAGTTTTAAGGTCTTTAAAAACATGGTGTATTTGATGGCTCTGGGGAGAGATGCTGGAGTGATGCTTTACAGACCATACAGATCTTTAACTCCAGTATGTTTAATCCCAGATTAGAACGTTTGTGCTGTGTAATCAGACTCCATCACTTCAAAATGCTGGGATGGATGTCTTGTGTTTCACACACATACACCCACAGTGACTGAAATAGGATAACACTGGATAGAAAATCCAGAACAGCGCTGTCTTGAAAATAACATGATTGTGTTGTTAAATTAATGAAATTAAAGTGATGGGAAAATGCATTATGGTTATTTAGCATGCACATTATATAACTGGCCCCAGGAGATTATCCATCATTTATTTGTTTGTGAGGACAATGCTCCCAAAAATATTAGACTACCAGCTTTTATTTGAGAATATATATGGTTTATACTATAATTGCTGCATAAAATGAAGAGGAAAAGACAAATCTTTAACCGCCCTAGTTTTTGCAGTGTGCAAAGTTGGCCCTGCATTTTTTTCCAGCTGATTCAGCATGATTAATCATTGTCAGACTGGGCAGCACCCATCTGTCAATGAAGTAGTTCTGATCGACTGTTCTCAGTGCACCATGAAGAGGTGACGAAAGCAAACAAACAGCTGTATAGAAGGTGTGAGAGCATAACAAACTTGTTGCATCAGGTGAGATTATTTTTTTAGACACTGAGCTCTTAAGCAGAAACGGTTTGTACTTTGTTATTGTTTGTTAGCCCACGGTAAATGACATTTAATCTTTCAACATCAGGTTGTTTTTTCAATGTGCCAGCGAGTGGCGCTAATTACTTTCAGCTTATCAAACTGATAAATACACAATAGAAATCCACAAAATGAGACCTTTTGAATTCAGCTTTTGGTGGTGATGAAACACACTTCATTCAAACTCAACAGAAACCATCTTGGCTACTTTTTTACTTTTGTTAGTAATCTAGTTAGTGAGTCCACTATTTAAGCAATCACCAGCTGTTCCACCAATAGAGACCAGAGACTGAGCTCTGGTGGTACGTGCTGTGTACCTCATACAGTGAGTTAAACAGAAAGAGGAGCTCCTCTATCAATGACAGTTTTGAAGAAATACCTTTGGGATATCAGATTTCTGGTCAAGAAACAGGTGAGGTGACACAATAGTCCACCTTTGTCACCACTAGTTCTTTGATGTTGTTTTGGTCCGTCTGGGCATTTACATGTCAATTTCATTAATGGTTTACTACATTTATGCTTACACCTGATTTTAATCATCAGGGACCAGGCAGCAAAGCAGCCGATCCTTCTTGTTTTCCTCAATGTTGTTATTGTTATAAAAAAAACAAGCTCGCTGGGATAGTGACTTGCCCTTGTCAGAGGTTACGAGTTTGGGCCTCATGTGATGCAGAATGCACATTCTACTGCAGAGTTGTTGCTGCTGAAAATGCCTGGCCTCGACCCATTGCTGCATAGCTATAATTCTGTTTTTTCTTTATCTTTTGTTGTTTTTTTTCTTTTACTGTTAAGAAGTCTATTTTAACATCTGGCCAAGGACTACCAGTGAAAACCAGCCTTTTGGATAATTCAGGAACATTTGCAGCAATATTATTTATTGTGCACTGTCCCTGTACAAATAAACCAAACTAAACTGAATTTTTAAACACTTTTCTGCTTGCCTTTCATAGGCCATGAGCTAAAAGAGGACAGCACCCTTTTACAACCCCACTTTATCACACACACACACACACACACACACACACACACACACACACACTGGCAAACATACACAGAAACTTGCTGCACTGTAAAAACAGGGAACACATGCTCACAGCATGTCAAGACTGAAGAAAATTGATGACAAACATCGCTCATTTATCATGTTCAAGATTGATGACTTTGGCCCCTGTGCATGAACAGTTGCTTTTCTAACTACTCTTCTCTCTGTTCCCCAGATTATCTACTTGATCTCTTCCTGTCTCCCCTTGTCCTCTCTGCCCTGCTGCTTTCACATGAGAGCCATGAGATGGGTTGGGTTATATGTTCTGCCTTGCAGTACATGCTTTAGGGGGAGTCAGATTATACAATGAATACCATGCTTTCATCCATGCACTGTGGTCATATGCATACCATCAAACACACATTCACAGCAGTCTTTGCTGCTGTACCTTTGGAGCAGGTGGCAGGAGGAGATAATAAACCTTATATTTCCCATATTGCTTGTGTTGTTAAGTGATGGGAAATATCAAACTCATATAGGAAAGCTTTTGTATGAGAAAAGGACTTACATATGCATGTTGTAAGCGTGGGGTCAGGGACATAACCGGGTTTACACATGCACCTGTAGCTGCCCACAGTGTTCAGACAGTTTCCATTGGGACACACACCCTGCACCTGGCACTCATCGAAATCTGTGAATCAACAACAACAACAAATACAATCAGTCCAGGGAATTTTGAAATTTTCATTGCAAGCATGGGAACAGACATTTTCACTACTTTTTAAATAAATGTACGTACAACATGATATACATGTTGTAAGTACACAAATACAGTTTTAATTTCTGGTGGAATGTTCTAGAATCTTGTGAACTGCAACATTCTATAAATGCATCATAACTTTCTAGAACCCTCACATTCTAAAACTGTAAAATTCTACAAGTGATGTTAGTTCTAAAATGTTGCTGTTCTAGAAAGTTATGATTCAATTGTAGAATGTTACAGTTCTAAAATATTTTTTTGCAATTGTAGAATGACGTCATTTCTAGGATATTATTTTTCTAGAATGTTATGATGCAACTGTAGAATGTTACAGTTCTAGAATGTTATAGTTCTAGAGTGCTGTGGACTGTAACATTCTACAACTGCATCATAACTTTCAAGAACTATTAAATTTCTAGAACTGTAGCATTCTATAAATCCATTACAACTTAATGGAACCCTACCATTCTAGAACTAACATTCTACAGTTCCTTCATAACATTCTAGAATTAAAACATCCTACAACCATAACTTTCTAGAACCCTACGACTTTAGAACTGTAACATTCTGCAGTGCCATCATAACATTCTAGAACTATAACAATCTACAACATTGAACTAACTAACACGAACTAGAACCCTAGCATTCTAGAACTGACATTCTACAACTGCATCATAACATTCTAGAACTATGACATTTTAGAGGTATTATATTTTAGAACTAACAACACTCTACAGCTGCATCACAACATTGTAGAACTATAATAATCAAGACCTAATGTCATTCTACTATTGTAATACAACATTCTAGAACTGTAATGAATAATTAATTTGGCCTCTACTGTAATTTTACTGTTCTTCAAAAACATCTATTCCACATCTGTCAGTCCTGGAGGAGGGATCCCTTCTCAGTTGCTCTTACTGAAGTTTCACCATTGTTTTCCCCATTATAGGGCTGTAATATGTATGGGATGTAATATGTTGTAAAGCCCTCTGAAGCAAACTGTGATTTGTGATAATGGGCTTTATGAATAAAATTGAATTGAATTGAAGTTGCAAATGTTTGTTAGCTGTAGAATTTTGGGATTTTTCAAATGTTAAACATCTAGAATTTTTGTAAAATGTAATTGTAGAATTTTACAATTCAGGTATGTCATAGCTCTAGAATATATCACCATTAATTACATCCACATTCTAGAAGAGATAATATGCTACCATTCAGATGTTTTATGGTACTTTTTGTCATCTGTTTTCCAACTTTGAACAACAGCTCTGAAGCTGAAATGTTTTTGGGACATTCCTCGTCCTCCATCTTGGAGCAGCTGTACAGAGGTGGTACATGTTGAAATCCAGAAACCTCAGCAGCTGGCTTCAGCACTGGTATCGATCAACAACCTCATTAACATCCACAGATGCATCATGGTCATTATGTGCTACATAACGGTAGAAAATGGTACTTAATGCCAGTTTAAGGGCTCTGCTCTGGACTCACATGGCCTACTATCAACATTAGTCCAAGACATAAGGAAACGCTTACAGAGCTCGCTGAGTTAGCGGAGGAAGCAAAGAGAAGAGCCACCATCTGTGGTTTGCAGGATCAGCAGACGAGAGGGAAAAATTCTACTCACCATTCAAGTCTGAACAATAGTGTACATGCACATGGATACTAACAGTTAAATCTAGATGTTAATCAAATGTGAAAATAATTAACAGTATATCAGGTGGTGTATATCATGGTCTCGTGTGAATTAGCAGAATGAAGAGTTGTTAAAAAAGGCAACAGTCTAGGGCTGCAATTCAGAAAGTACTGAGAGTCAGACCAGTGCATTGTTGCTTTTGGCCTTTTTATGAGATTTGCTGATAATAAGATAAATAGAATAACAGCAGCCCTATGCTTTCAAATCATACTTATATATATCTTTGTATTAACAATGATATGAATGTCTATGTGTAATGTGAAACAGGTTGCTCATTGTGATGAACAAGCCCCTTCTTATTCCAAAGACGTCAAATACCACCGCTTTGACAGTATGATCCCAACGCCAAAAGCCACCTTTCGCATCCACGTGAAATGCCACTGGACAGCATCACCTGAGAATGCGGACGGATGGAACTTATCCCATCCCCATAATACACCACAGAGCAGCATCAGGTTGAAACGCTGCTGGTAATGGCGTAATATGAGGAGTGTGAGGGTACCTATAGGGCAGGCTGGGGGGGTAGTGGATGGGTCCAACAAACCTCGGACTTTCATGCTGGAGTCCAGTGTTCACTTACTATCAGAATGTGTTTTTTTTAACACCTTACCATGTGCCTCCTTCCCATGAATGCTCTAAATCTTACACACTGTTCCTTTAAGGTATCACCAGTTATTACAATTCATCCTGAGGATGTTTTGCACTAAATTCACTGCAATATACCCAATAGTTATTAAAACATTTTCATTTAAATCTGCAAGCTACAACCTCGTGATGGCACTATAAATTCAGAGGATCACTCGGAGTCACTCGGCCCATAAATGTCTGAACCAAATTTCATAGCAATCCATCCAATAGTCATTGAGATATTTCAGTCTGGACCAAAGTGATGGATGGACTGACAGACTAACTTTGCTGTCCTGAGAATTGTGCCATTAGCATTTCAGATATTCCAGAATAGCTTTATTGTCCTCTTCCAGCTCACTAGTGATGTTCTGAAACTCCTCTGTGAAATATGTCAAGTTTTAGCAAGTCAAATTCCTCTAGTGAGAACACACTTGGCACGTATTGCAGACTGTGACTCATGTCTGTATCCCACCATGACATCCAATTTATAGGTGAAAGGGAGCACACAGTTTTCAGCCAGGACATTTAAACAGGCTGTTGACAGCCTATTAGGTTGTTCTTTTATTGGTGAGGCCCTTCGTGTTCGCTTTTTATTGCCGAATTATAACATGATTATATTTATTACAAGGCTTTGCAAGATTATGGCTAGATCAGGAAAAACTGAGTATTCAAGATGAGAGTAGAGGATGTGCGTCAGTAAGGTGAGACCATCATCAAAATTTGGTTCACAAATTTATCATTCCAAAACACAGACGTGATGAGATTTAAATTAGTGGCTGATCGTCCCAACACTTGAATTTCAAAGTTGAGTAGGTTTAAACCAATCTTTTCTCCTAGACTTCCATTAAAAAAATCATGATTTTCAAATATATAAAACTGGATGGAATATCCTGTGATTTTAATATAATGATGACAACAGGACACAACACGGACGAACAGGAGGATAATAGTGTGAGGACAGTGTCAATAATGAATGGGAAGAAAAGGATGTGGTGGATTACAGAGAGTCCCGGCAACTCCTGAGGGATAGTTAAGTCTTTGACCACACACACACACACACATACACACACACACACACACACACGCACGCACGCGCACGCAAACACGCAAACACACACACACACACGCACGCACGCACACACAAACACACACACACACACACACACACACACACACACACACACACACACACACACACACCGGTCTGGCAGCAGTGTGAATGGGCAGCAGGCCGTTTCTTTCTCCTGCCAGAGTCCTTCTGCTTGCAGCCACAGAGCTGGCAGACACTGTGGATTACATGGCACTGTGCCGCCATTACTAGCAGTGATGTGAATTCAGCTCTCGCCATTGGTGCTATAGAGAACCACATATTATTGTGGGCAATGACTTTACTGATAGAAAAGTATTACATTGCAACAGCCATATGCCCATATGAACACTGAATCAGCTTTTGCTTTCTGTAACCTGTAGCTGGGTTTCCATTACAGATTTGCGCAAAACTTAATTGATATTTTCGAAATTTCAATAAAACACACTTGTGAGATGACTGCTTTTCCATTGAGTGATGTTATGCCACTTCTCTGGCGATGTTATGTGACTTCCCTCTTGCAATAACGTTCCACTAACCAAGGCGATGGATGTCCACAACATAACAGGTTTATTTCTATTGCAGCCGCTAAATAAAGCCAATCTAATATCGCCGTAATTTCTTTGTCTCGTATAAGAGTTCAGGATATCTCAGTCTCTTCTTCCCTCCACACGCACAGAGTCATGTTTTGTAAAATGCCATGTGACTTTGTTGTACTTTATCTTCTTCTTTGGATTTCATGGTAGCTGGCATCCATAAAGTTGCATTTCTGCGACTACTGCTATAAAAGCGAAAAAAAGTGTTTCCATCGCAGTTATACAAAATATGGCTTTTTCGAATCATATGAAATACCACTTTATGCAAGCATAAAAACTTTTATGCTATAAACAGGAGGGTTGTTTGGGTTTTTTTTTTTAATGGATGTGTTTCCATTAGACGTATTTTGTATTCTCAAATTTAATTTGGACAATTTGAGGGTTAATGGAAACCCGTCTGGTGCCTCTGTTCATACTGGCTAGTAGTCCCTCTTACAGTGCTTTCAATGGAAGTGACAGGGACTTCATTCATAGTCTGTTCTGTTGGAAAATGCATCCTGGAGTCCAACTAATGCTAAACTAAGGCTTCATTAGTTCATTAAATTAATTATATCTTCCATGTAACAGTCTTTTTAGTACAACATTTCTTGTATGTGGTAAGGATGTTAATGATGAACACCATAGCTCTTACAACAAAACATATCAACAATGGACTGAGGACCTGTCTAAGCTCACTGAAGACTACAGTTAGTATCTTAGAAATAGTGAAAAAAAAAATCATATTCCTCATATTCCTCTGCCTGCTCTACTGCCTTGGAGCACTTCTAATTAGACTACTTAATGATCTGAGCCTTTATTGATACCACTGTTGATACTTTTCTATTATTTGGTGAAAAGACAAGTAGACAATGTGTTTTTAACAGGACTGGTGTTGCTTTGATGTTTAATAATTGACTGTTTATGAATGGACTGCTGGCCACTTTTAAGGGGAAACGTTGTAGGGTTACTCGATGCATGAGCGGACGACGTGAATCCATCAACACACTTTAAATTTCAATATGACAACTTTGATCACTCCATCTGTTTTTTTTGTCTCTGTTGATGACAGATGACAGACACTTTAAGTAATGAGTGGATCTTCAAGTGTTAAAAAGATGTAATGTAATACATGTGTGAACAGCATATTGTAACCCTGACTTAGAGGGGGAAAAAACATGTCAGAGCTTTGTACTCTGTGCTCGGGCAGCACCAAACCCCTGCTCTTGTCTGACAAAGAGTCAATGCACAAATCCGCTATTTATAAATATCCCATTAAGAGAGACCCTCGCTCTAGAATATGTCAACTTGCAGCCCTTTTCTGTGGATGAAACAAGGTGCAGACTTCACTTTGTATCACCTGTGACAGAGGAAATACAGTGAGTGCTGCTGGACAGAGGAGTATGTGACAGCCCACCCACATGTAGGAGTACTGTCTGCGGTGGAGACGCTAAACATATCTAGGGTCTAAGTAAATGTTTGTAAATGTTAACTTTTGGTTCCAAAGGTATTATACCGAAAGCCTTTGATGATCAGTCAAGCCATGCCCCACATACAGCCCTTTTGTTTAATGAACAAGACGACTGACACTGGATTGTGCTGATCCATCCTGTACATATTGAGATATTTCAACAAAAGCAGGCGCTCTTACCTTGGCAATGAGAGCTGTTGATTCTCTTGTAACCTGGAGGACAATCTATCAGAGGAATAGCTGAGCAGATGAGGAGAAAGGAAAGATGAGAGCAAACATGTCTTGACATTTGATATAAACAAACAGACAAACAGTCATGAACAAAAACATTACAAACAATGCTGTTTTGTTGTGTTGGTAGCACAACAACAAAAAGGCTCAGTGTGTTCCAGTCTCCCAGAATCACCACCATTTTCATTTGCACCCACATACTATAGCAAGCACTTCACAACTAACAGTAGCCAACAGCCGGCAAGCTAACAACCAGTTAAACCTGCAATAACTGATTTCTTTGTCCACTTGTGCAGCGCTGTTCAGTATTAAAGAGAAATGAAGATTATCTTGCAGTGGGATCACTCTAGCTGCAATGCAGCTGTCCACAATATAAAATGTGTCTGGTCCACAGGTGTAAAGTGGAGGGGCAAATGGCCCCTTTCCCCACTCCTACCCACCTACTTCTTCCCTTTTATGATGACCACACCAATCATAAAACTCCATGTTTTGCAAAATTGCAACGGAAACACTTTTTGGGGCTTTTCTAGGTCACATGATGCTATGGCTATGTGCTTGTCAGTAGGAACTGGCTCCCTCATGAGCAGGCGCTACAAGAGGTGTTATTGCATCACATAACTCTTCAAAAGTTGAGCGGATCATCCAGAATCCACAATTCCTCTGAAGTAGTGGACTATCACTTCCCAGAAATTGCACGTGCATTGACAGCTGCCACAGGTAGAGACTGACAAAGCCCTTTGTTTTACTCACCCACTGCCTGCACCTATTTTGGATAAAAATACTTCATAAACTTCTTTTTCTTTTCACTCTCTTCCATATTCACCTGCTTCCACATTTGCCTGCTTCAACTGCACAATAACTTCAAAATTAAACTGTAAAGGGTCATATCAGTGGCTTCCATCTTTATCATGGAATTCTTCTCCTTGTTTACTTCCGTATGAACAGCGTGCTGTGTGTGACATGTTGATGTTCTTCTGGACATGCGAGCACATCAGGGCCATGACCGCTTTACATTGGAATCTAAATATTGGCCACATTTTAAACGCTAATGTGAACATCAGAGAAGTCAGACTCGTGTGAACCTCCGCTGTAGGTTGGAGCCTGGGTCCTGCTGTAACGCTGGACAAAGGCACCAGTGGGGAATTGGTACCCAAATACCTGAAAGCAGATTGATATTTTTGCTCAATGGGTAACAACAAGGCAATGTTTGTTTAAGCGATAAAGCCAATTTATTCACCAGCTACCAGTGTCTCCGTGGCACAATGGACTGTTTCACACTGGACTGTAAAGCAGAAATCTAAACTCTTGCCCTCTGCCATTCCTGAGGAGAGCGGACGGAGAGACAAAGCTCAATGAAGTCTGTGACCAGCACTGCTGAAATTTCCCTCTCATGGTGTTTATGAGGCATGTGGGCTAAAAGCTGGCATGAGTCACTCCTGATTAACAGCGTCTGTTCTACTTTACATGCACAGTATGACAGAGAGGGTGAACTTTCTCTGAACCTAAATAATCTGTGAACAGAGTCAAAGTTTTCATGTATCGATACATCACGAGCTGTTATTGTTCATTTCAGAAGTAAACAAAGCAAAGCAGGTTCTGGATCACAAAACACTCCATATTCTCTCTTGTTCAATTGTTTTACCATATTTGACTTACCGTGTGGAGCTTTGGGGAAAAACTACAAAAGTTCTATATGTTCACTTTCTATTTTTTACAAAAAAAAAAGCAATACGGATCATTCACAATGTCACATATCTGGATCACACTCACTCATTATTCTTACAGTTGAGATTATTGAAGTTTAAAGATCCAGTTTCTGATGGCAAAAATAACATTTCAGGCTAAAATTATTCCAGGAAATATTCAAAAACTGTTCAGTTATGTATAAGGTGGTTACAGTTTAAAGGGAATTAATTTCCCTTTAAACTGTAACCACAGTTAACCACACTTAATTTCAAAACCTGCAGTGTTCATACCACCAGAGAAAGTTTTTGTGTATGTGCAGCTACGGAACAGTTTAACTGTGGTCCAACCATAAACCAGTTTAAAATAATGTATAAAAACATGATTTCCACGAGGCACAGGCATGAAGAGAAGGTTTCACAATCACCGGCTGTTTACAGGGGTTACTGTTTATTTTTTATTTGGTTATTTAACATTTATTTTTTCCTTGTTTATCTTCCTTTTTTCTGTAAATAATAATGTAGAATTGTAGATATTCCACTTTGGGTATTTGTATGTATGTATATAGGTTTAATTATTAAGAGTATAGGCTTAAATAAATAAGGAAGGAAAATTCAATAACTTATGTAGAAGGAGCAGAGTTAAATAAGTTTGTACTTCTCACTCCTTCTCAAATATGTAAACCAAGTCATGATGTGTTTGACAATTTCTTTTGCTTTATGTTTTTCATTGTCTGCAAAGTTTAATTTTTTGGACTCTTTGCTTGTTTTAGTTTCATTTCTACATTTTCTTTTTTTAAAAAAAAGTCTTTTTAAAAATATTTTTTGGGGGCTTTTTGCCTTTATTTGACAGGACAGCTATAGTGTGAAAGGAGGAGAGAGAGAAGGGATGACATGCATCAAATCGAATTAAATGAAATCAAATCAAATCAAACCTTTATAGATCCCTTAAACCTAATTTGTGTCCTTTCCATGCAACATAACAAGTCTGTAATGAGTGTAAACCACATATCAAACTGAAGTTGTATTGGGTTGTATGTAAATCTGGGATAGTTGTCCATATTGTAGTGGGTTGTATAAAATTAAGAAAGTCGTTTATACAGAATGGGAATGTATATATAGGAGTACGAATAAATAATTGAGTACTTCTTCCAAATCCTTTTTGAACATGTGATATCTAAATTTAAGGCCAACTTTAGTGGTTCTACTAAAAATGGAAAAGTCTTTCCTTTGCATTTTTAAAAACATCTACATTCATATAATAACACTATAAAAACAATACTCGTGTGCATGAATCAGCAAAAACAACACCCGAAAATGCTGTAGTATGCATGTCCGGCCAGTAGTTGGCAGTGTAACTTTGTAATGGCATCAAAGGCCGTTCCACCAAAGCATTAAAAAAATGTTAGAAAAATGTTCACCTTTTGAGCGAAAGCTGCAATCATCACTGTCACTGCAGCTCAGTCACAGTGGAGTAGCCACAAACAGCCCACCGCAAAGACTAACTGTCACACCTGATATGAGCAAGTGCTGAACAACAACAACAATGGAGGAGATATCTGTTCATTTACTGAATATATATATATATACATATATATACATATATATTACCATAAAACTTCAAATACGAGCCTGGTCCCAATTAGATGCCCAGTCCTTTTTACTAGTCTGGTGTGGTGACACATTTTGACAAATAAAGGCCTGTTTGAATTAGAGGCTTGGTCTGGTTACCATGCAGTTCATTTCCATGGCAGTTCTTTGGATGTATAAAACTGGGTTGTTGGCTGCCTGCTGGAGATAATGTTAGTTAGCTGCTTTGATCATGCATACAAATATAAATGTTTAAACTTTTGTTGATATGGACATGATACACACATGTGCCATTCTCTTCAATTATTTGGTTCATTTTACTGAAACCATGAGCACCAAAGAAGACAGAAATATGAGCAGAGTAAGCCAGAGAGTTGGAAAAAAGGTTTAAACAAACAATTTGATTGTATTTCCATCTTTGCTGAGCTGCAGTTTTATGTGTAAGGAATTAAAAGCTTGTCTCATATAGACGCCTGTCCCAAATATAAGCCTGTTGAGTTTAGTGGTTTAAGCAAATAACAGGCTATTGAAGTTTTACAGAATGTTTCCTCTCATGAACCCCACAGACCGGTGGGAGCATTCTCTCTCCCAGCATGCCTCAGTCTTCCCCTCATCCAAAGAGCAGGTACTCTACCATTGTGCCAATATGTTTACTTCCGCAGATATTCCGAATCACAGCAACCAGACGCAACCAAAGTGTATCAGCTGAAAAAACGCTGCGCTTTCAAAATGCTCTCAGCTGGGAGTTTCCTGAGGAGCACCTGGACTTTTAGCTGAAAAAAAAAAACAAACTCTGGTGGACACGAGGCTTAGGCTATTCACATGAATCTACCTATCAAGCCTCTACTTAAATGGAATATGACTTCAATTGCTTTGGCTTTAAATTGACCTTCCATTGTTCTACAAAGGGAGTTAGATTGAATAGCTAGCTACTGTCAAAAGCACATTCTGGCTGGCAGCCCTTCCAACTTCCTCTACCAACCCAGACACGCACACACACACACACACACGCACGCACGCACGCACACACACACACACACACACACACACACACACACACACACACACACGCACACACACACACACACACACAGTCTAGCTAGGTAACAACCTCTCTAAAAAGACGTCGAGTGGGGGCCGGCACCACATGCCACCAGGGCATTTAGTGCATTTCCTCTCCTCAAATAACTCCTGCTGTTGAAGTCACCTGTCTTTTAAAACCCCGACCAGTACAAGGATCATACGTATAACGTTTCCTCATGGCTCTGATTCAGCATCTTTATTTTGCATGTTGCTAGCTGAAGCACAAGCGTGCAGACACTGAGTTGTGTAAATACATACTTATAGGGTGTATGTTTCCTGACGGCTGGACACTGACTGTGTTTCATTTGAACTACAGCTCATCAAGATGATTCTTAAAACAGTGTTAGTTTTAGCAGCTTGGTTGTGTTCACACTACGCCAACAGGACTGCTCAGACGCATGCCGCGGAAATAACAATCCATTTTATGTGTGATATGAAATCATATGCTGCGTAAATGAAAATTAAATAAAATCCTGTATGTTCCTTTAATCTATGCACAGCACCATTGATGTCACCAATAACATCAATGAATTCACTGAGTCTGTTGTGTTTTTAATTTGTAAAACAACAAGCAACTCTACCCAAAACTACAGTTAACCCTTTGAAACCTGAGCAAATTGGTTTCATTCCTTTCAAAATCATGGGTGAAAGGCAATGAGAAACTTAACAAGACATGTTTTTTTCCCTCCTTTCTGTGCCATAAAGCTGCTGGATTTTGGACGATAATTGTGCTTCTTGATGGCAGCTTGTAAGCTGAGTCAGAGGATGCTCCCTGTAAAGCCTCTGATAACCGCCCTGTCCATCCACTGCAATCCATGTTGCAGAGAGCTAGTTAGTCAGTCACATGTAAACTTGAGGTGATATTTCAGGCTTGAAGTACTCCAATGGTATGAAAATTCATGTTACAAAGCCACTGTGACGCGTCGGATCAAAGGGAACCACAGACGCCGTTAATCAATGTTAATTTGATAGATGGAAATATAGATAGATAGATAGATAGATAGATAGATAGATAGATAGATAGATAGATAGATAGATAAAGAGGTGTAAAAAGAGGAGTAAAAAAACTAAACCAAACAATTTCTTCCTGACAAAATTAGCTAAAAATTATTAAAAAAAGGACAATAAAATTACCTGAAAATTTGTAAGGAAAGAAGGGTACAATAATAACTCTAATAACATAATTTTAAATATGTCATTTTAAATACAGCTTTTCCCTAGCTTTTTTCCTTATAGACATTTTTTTTCTATTACTATTTTCTACTACTACACAGACGCACAAAGAGCCGCAAATGTTTGGAGGCAGATGTTTTAAAAAGAAATGTATCAATCAGGTGTCCAAAGAGCCAACAACTAACATCTGAGAAACACAGCTGTACTTACATGGTTTCTTTGGACACTTCTGGCATTTGTGGAAACCCCAGGACGTCCCAATGGTCCCGCAGCACTGCTCCTGCTTAGTGAGACCTGGCAGAGCCTTCCCACACTGACACATACACATGTACACACAGCAGAGACAGATGGGAATGGAAGAAGAATCATTATTTTGATTTAATAACTAGAATTACCACCTGGCGCTGGTATGCCCCCATGCACCAGTCAAGCTGCATTCACAGTTTACATCCATGTCAGTGAAAACATGTTGCTTCACACACATCTTGCCCCCCACAGCACAGACGATCTCTACAGTCAGCATAATTCCAAGATTAGTTTCAGCAAATTCAGTATCTGACCAAATGTCTCTCCATCTGTCAGAAAAGGCCAGAAAAGATGTTACATTAAAGTTGACGTTTGAAGTTTGACCTTTTGGATATAAAATACAGGTACAGGGGACAAGGTCGATTTATTGTCATTTTTCTTCAATGTGGTTTAAGAAGAAATTAGATTAAGAAATTAAATTTAAGTTGATCATAAATCCTGCTACATTTTTTTGGTGTTGAAGGAGGAGTTGAGGAGTCTCACAGTTTGGGGAAAGAATCTGCTCCGTAGTCTGCTGGTTCTGCAGTGGATAGTTTTGTATCTTTTTCCAGATGGCAGCAGGGTGAACAGACTGGCTGGGGTGGCTGCTGTCTTTCAGTATCCTTTGGGCTCTGTGCAGACACCTCACTTCACTGATGCTCTGTAAATGGGAACCAGTGATGTTCTGGGCAGTTTTAATCACCCGCTGTAGAGCCTTCCTGTCCTGGGCCGTGCACGAACCAGGCCAGTTTGTGATGTTTCCAGTCAGTATGCTTTCCATTGCTCCTCTGTAGAAGTTAAACAGGATCTTGCTCTGGAATTTAGCCTTCCTAAGTTTCTGTAGGAAGTAGAGTCTTTTCTGTGTTTTTTAACCTGGGTGGTGATGTGTGATGACCATGGTAGGTTCTCAGTGACAGTAATTTTAAGGAACCTCTAGCTGTTACCTGCTCCACCTCATCTCCACTGATGTAGACAGGGGTGTGTGTCTTTGCCTCCTTCTTTCTAAAATCAACAATCAGCTCCTTGGTTTTGCTGATGATTGAGTTAGACCCAAAATCACAGTGACCTTGACCTTTGACTACCAGTCTGATCAGTTCAACCTTGACTCAAAGGGGATATTTGTGCCAAATTTGAGGAAATTCCCTGAGGGTGTTCTTTAAATATCCCATTTACAAGAATAAGAGGGATGCAAGATCACAGTGACCTTAACCTTTGACCACCAAAATGTAATCAGTTCATCTTTGATTCCAAGTAAACATTTCCGCCAGATCTGAAAGAAATTACCTCAAGGTGTTCACGAGATTGTGCTTACAAGAATGGGACAGACAGCCCTAAAATATGACGACCTTGGCCTTGGCTATGACCAGCACGGAGGCAAAAAAAAAAACGGACACACGTGCAGATAAGAACAGGCTGACAGTCTCTTATCTTTATGGCAACATCCTTGCTGTAAATGTTACCTGGTGATGGAGTGACTCACGATTTATGGATGTCACTTAAACTCAACATTGTGAACTTTAACTTTGAGACAATTAATTTGTTCTTCATTTTACATCCCTCACCTCCAGGACTTGATATAAGGTATGGTTGTTTTTTTGGCTGTGGCTGTGTAACTACATTTGTCAGTTTTACAGGCTCATTCTAGTCTTTGGGCTTTTGCGTTATCTTGGTTTGATTTGTTATTTGATTACAGAGATGAAAGTGATATTAATCCTTTGATATGACATATGTTACGTCCTTCATAAAGGTGAGCAGAACACATGCACTCAGTCGACAGTGGTGACAGAATACCTGACTGCCTGCTGTCTCCTGGAAGCAGCGGCCCAGTGTGTTCTTGGAGGTGACCGGCTGGTACTGGGGCACCTGGTAGCCATGCTGGCCGGGGTAGACAAAATTGTAGCCATGGTGCTGGATCTTCTGGCTGCTCTCTGAATGGTGATAGGAGTAGCTGGTGGATGAGGAGGAGCCTGTCTGCGGACCTGTGAGCTGCTGTCCATTGCTGTGGTAGTTATCCAGCTGGGACACCTGGTGGACCTGGACTGAGGCCTCTGGAGGGTGTTTGATGTGGATGTTGACAATGCTGGGGCTGAACACTGGAGACACATGAGACAATATGAGCAATACAGGTATTGCAGTGACCATCTCCTACTATCTGGTAGGCATAAGATAAGATAAAAAAATATGGCAAATCAACTCCGATTGGCCGTGAAAAAAAAATGGATCAAAATTAGGCATGAGAGTCCTACGAGAATGATTCTGAACTTACCCAAGATGCATTGAAAAGTTCTTTTATTTGGTGTAGATCTAGACTACAGTTCACTGAAAGAACATAGCGGGCATGCCTTATTATGCAATCCAAATCTGTGCCTAAACTTGCCATTTTTAGCATGTAGCTTGTTAGCTCAGGGGTTGTGGTTTGTTTCCCATAGCAAAGGGAATTTTGAAAATGGTTACAGCAAACCTCCTGTATCGTACACACTGACTTTGTGTGTGTTTGTGTGTGTGTGTGTGTGTGTGTGTGTGTCTCGCTTGTTTATCAATCTGGGTCCCCTCTCTAAATTTGGAGGTTTTGAAAGGTCTGTAAATGCAACGCAGACAGAACTTCATGAGTTCTTTTCCCTCAGCAGCAGTTTGTGGAGGTTGAGTCATGAGGTAGACAATTAATCCATCAGTCCAGTTAGAAGCAGCTGCTACAGAGGGGGTGAATGCAACTTTTTAGACCCATCGCAAATAACAGTTAAGTTTCACTTTCACTGTATATGGTGCTCTGCTGCTCCGCCTGTGACTAGAGTACACTCTGCACTCCAATAATGTGGTGTGCTACACATCCAGATGTTTTAATCATGGCAGGTTGCCACAAATAAGTGGTCTCTCTAACAGACTACATGACCTTCCAGCTTACTTTAACAATCTCCCCAACTCCATTACTAAATCACAGGAATGTCCCTTTAACAACCAAAACTGATGTACAAAAGTAACACTTTTCATTTCTTGCTCTTACACTAACATTTCACATGCTTACTCTGACTGTGTACCAGAGCAGGCTGAGGAGAAAAAATTTCTAAAAATGGCAAAATTCAGACACTAATAGCAGGTGGGGAGACGATTACAGTGACTAACACAGTTACTCAGTGTAATGTACTCCTACATTTTACTGAAAAGGGTCATGAGTTGAAATTTTTAAATGACCCTCTTGAGAATTACTGAGAATGTTTCCTTTTTCCTCGTTAATCAGTCTTTAGTTACAGACCAATGAGCTGTTTCATATGGACTTTCTTAAAAGACCATTGCAGTGTTAATACATGTTTCAGACCATTTACTACAAACAACCTCCACTTTACATTCCCGCTGGCCTCCTTCCAGAGATGCACTGATCAGTATTTTTTGTTTTCTTATTATTATCGGTCTTTATACTTTTGCACTGTGTTTATTGTACAAAATCCCCAAGTCAAATTTCTTGTTTGTGCAGTTTCTGATTCTGATTGTTTTCACATCCTTCTATGCAGCCTCTGCAATGCATGACTTGCAGTAAATGGGCTCAAACGTGTATCCGTTAGCCTTTAATTGTCCCCCTAGCCTCCCAGTTGTGCCTTTCACTCACCGGGATTCTGGCCGTTGCTGTAGGTCAGAGGCAGTGTGTGTGTGGAGTGGACCTGAGTCTGGCTGTAGCCACCTGAAGGCTGCTGGTGACCATTCTGAACGGGCATCTGGCAGAACTTTCCGGTGAAGTTGGGAGGGCACTGACACTTGTCCCTGGTGCTGCACTTCCCGCCATTTATACACGGCAGGTGACACACCACTGAGAAGAGAAAACAGGATGGAGACGATGTTGATGCACTAATGGTCTCGCAAACAAACAAACCAAAAAAGGACTTGGCATCATAAACACATCTGGGGGTGTATTTGGATTCACATTTGTCTGACTTTTCAGCACATCTGTCAATAATTAGGCTTCAGTACGTCATAGTGGGATTAGGCTGTGTCTGGAAGCTAAGCAAATTCAGAGCTGAAGTAAAGCTCAGGGAATCTAAAATGTGCACAGGGGCCATCCAACAGAACTGAATACAAAAGCTTTGTTGTCAGAAATCCATATAACCATGCATGTCACCAACAGGATAATATACATTAGAGCTGCACCTAATGATTACTTTTTTATCGATTAATCTATCGAATATTTTTTTGATTAATCTATTGATATTTTTATTACTCGATTAATATAACAACGAATTCACAGGAAATAATATTTTAAAACTTGTCATTTATATTTCAATATTTTATTCAATCATCTTCAATCATGACAGAGTATACACTGCAGGGCATTATTCTCCAACAAAGAACAGCCCAGTCTTAACTGGTAATCTGTGTTTTACAGTCTGATATAAAGTGTCTCGAAAATAAAATAATAACAAGCTTGTTCCATTCAAGTTAAAGGAATGTAGTGCAATCTACATTTAGCAATCCAACAGCAAAATAAGTAAAACAATGTAAAATTCAAGTCACTTTTAGTAGGACTAATAAACATATTATATTAAATTAGTGCAATTTGAATAGCACTATAACTTTTCTCTAACAGAAATAATTATAACTAGTCCATTCTTTCTGCATCAAAATAGTCCAGCCTTAACTGGGCCTTAAGGCATATCGCTGCCTGCTGATATGAGTGCTGTATTTGACAACACCACCCTGTTAATGTATCAAAATAAAACGCATTGTATCAGCAGCTGATGGCATTCTATCCACAGATACACAGCCAGAGGGCTTTTGTTTTGAAAGGGAAGCTAGGAAGTTCAGGTAAAACAAATATCTTTGTATTTCCTCATCTCTGTAACAGAGAGAGACTTTAAACTGCAGTATGAAGTGATACAGAGTCAATGTAATCATCAAAACACCATATTCAGTGTTTATTCATGCTGACAAACTTGGCATCGTGTGTAAAAAAATGGCAAGCCACCATTTCTCTAGATGTGCTGCAGCTGACACGCAGCTGAGACGCACCTGACAAACACTACTCAAGCAGGCAGTGTGAATGCTCTCATTTGATAATATGAGCGCAGAAACAAAAACAAAAATACTTGGCGCTGCTCACGCTCTCATGACGTGCACTGTGTAATACGGTGCGACGCATCGACGCACATTGTGTGAATCAACATATTTACGTAATTGATTACGTCAACGCGTCGCCCCAGCCCTAATATACATTTTAAACTTTCTTTTCTTTTATGGTAAATGGATGGACTTCTGAAAAATCAAAGCATGTTTACAATACATGTCACATTCACACTTTCACACATACATTTACACACTGGTGGCCGAGGCTACTGTACAAGGTGCCACCTGCTGCTCAAGAACCATTCTCACACACACTCACACACTGATAGAGCAGCCTATCAGGAGCAATTTGGGGTTCAGTATGTCGCCCACCTGTTTTTATGCACATTTTCAATCTGGGCATAAGAGTAGCCCCAAAAGGGCTGTCCTCACCATTATGTTAGTCAAATCAGATTTGATTCAATACCAATATTCAATGATTCGTTTTGTTTTCCAAACAAAGTTTTAAAGTTTGAACCGGGCCGAGCGGGAAATTCAATGTGACAGCAGCATCTGCATCATATAGTAAACATCACAATGTACAACATCATTTTTTGCCAACACTAGATATCAACAAAAGCCAGAAACTATATCTTATTAACTAGCTGTGAGCTGCAAATTCACCACTTGTCAACTTTATGGTACAGTCTCTCTCTCCCTCCGTGCTGCTGCCTGCATGTCTGCAGCTGCAAAGAGTAGCAAGAAAGTCAAGAGCACTCACTTTGCAGCAAATTTTGAAGACTAAAACATCTGCTCTCTTAATTATGCCCTCTTATTATGCTCCTCCTACAAAGGTTTAATGGCTCTGGACTGGAGAATTAAGGATCATCAGCTGTATATCTCAGTGACCACACTCCACACCAATGTAGTTCGCACTTTCTTTTGTCAATTTCCTTGAAATTCAATTAAAAACAACAGGAGAGGTGGCTGTAGGAATGAAAGAGTGGGTGAGTTCACACAGTCGAACAAGTCTGCTACATGTATCAAACTTTAAAAAAAATCCTATTTTGATGCAAATAAATTGAATAAATAAGATTGCACAAGTCACAGCTTTTCCAATTTTTCCACATTTTGATGTGAATAAGTGATATGTTAAGGCACATTAATCAGAATCTGCACTGCTGCATGTAAACTGGAATATTAGTGGAATATTCATTAGACATATAAATTGATTAGCAGGAATATTGTTGTTCTCGGAATAAAAAACAAACACGAGAGTATTCTGTGCATGTAATCATAGCTATTGAAATAGGTAATGAAGGTGCAAAAAAAAAAAAAACACATCCAAAGCTAAGGTGAGGACAATTTGCCTCTGCAGTAAACCTCACCCTTACTGAATGCTGCAGTTCCCACAGACCACAAACACGCCAAAGCAACAGGTGTCAGCTCAACACACACACAACAGGCTGCAGCACTCTTTCAATCAGACAGATAAACCAGCAGTGTGCTGCTTATGTAAGAAGCCAGAGTGAAGAAAGGGATACAGTGACTACACTGTTCTGCAGCCAAAAGGCGTAAACACACAGCACAGAGGAGGTGATGATGTACACATGTATGCACCACAGTCAGTTCAATGTGGTATTGTTCTGTAAGATTGGCTCATCAGTTGTAAGTGTAGAGAAACACTAGAAACAGGTGGAATCCGGACTGTTACAAACACAGCTAAGCTCCATTTCCTGTTTGAAAAGCTCGATCCCAGACACATAGACAAAACATGATACATAGCTGATATCCCTCCCGGGTCTCGCTGACTCATTTCTCCTCTCTTCTCATCTTTTCTTTCCAAAAAACCTCACAAAGTCTGATGAGAAATGACACAAATCAGTGAGTAGGAAAGTGACACTGTTTGTGATTCACATGCAAAAACTGCAGCCGCGTACAGCCATTACTCATATCAGCCTCCAGTCATCCACCACGGGTTACCATGTCATTACATATTTAGCTGCCCAAACCATCAACTCCCCGATATCAAATCACCGTCATGGGACTTCCCACATATCATCAATTTCACCAGCAAATATGCTGTACATCATCACTCAGAAATCATTTATTCCGCTGAGCTCTTGAGGGATTCAGGACTGTAAAGTTGAGGGTTAATGTTGTTTAACATGTTGTAGGCCATGTATGCAGTCAATGTTAAAGGGCCATCTTGTTTATATTTACTGATATCTGTTGGTTACATAATACCGTCCACACCAAAAGAACATGTACTGGCGTAAACAGGGCCGGCTCTACCTAATTTGGTGCCCTAGGCGCCCTAACCCTAACCCGCACCTCCACACCCAATAACGACACATCTAGTGCTCACACATAATTTAGGAACATGTCACTGTTTATTTATTTGTAATGTTAATATATATATTTTTTCTAGACAGAAAACACTAAGTGAGGGCGCCAGTGGGCATAGAAAATTATTATTTTATTATTATTGTACAGGGCTGACACATGTACCCTTTTCCAACAAAAATCAGCGTGTGCACAGTTTTTCCAAACACAGGTAAACCCACTAAATGTTGCTGGCCGTATGTGGCTCTTGATGATATCACTGGAGCTTGTGTCGAGTGGAACTGATTGGTACGTTGGTGAAGTCACTGAAGTCAACTAAACTATGTTGTATTCATTTATCACAAATGATACAGCCATTTAGTGCCTCCTCTTTGATTGACTTTCAGTTTTAGCATTCCTAACACTTTCTATGAAGAGGACATCTAGCCTTCAGTCTTTTACATTTCAAAGTATTCTGGTGTATGGTAGGTATTAAAAACTTATGATGCAGCATAGATTCTTATAAATGAGTAATATGTACCTCACTTTACTTAACACACACAATGACAATTTATGATACAGCATGGATTGTTAAATCACACTATGGGTCCTTACTACAGTTAACTGTTGATGTGTGTATAGGTGAGTATAAGAATATATAATACATTATAAGCCCCATCATTCAACCTCTAGTTTATAACTAGTCAAGAGCATCTATAAGATACTTGAAACTTATAATTCATTGCAAGTCACATCTATAACATTTCATGACTGTTGACATAGTGCATCAGTAAGCATTATGTGTGTTTTTGAGTGTAATGATAAAGCATTATGAATGCATTTTAATTAACTATGAATGTCTTCATAATGCATTATAGATGTGGGTTTTCATGAAAAGTGTTACTTTAACATCTTTTTAGTAGAATATTATACCTATTAACCCATATATTCCCATACTGTGTCTGTAAATATCCTAAGTAAAGCCTGGTTTTTCACAACACAAACTCAAAATAGTTACTTTAGTTGCTTTGTGGCTGTAGCAAAATATGACACATCTGTGCAGAAATCATTGTACATAAAATGTAAGGCATGACCAGGAGAATGCCAAACTACTTTCCTCTGAATAAGTGCTACACCTGTCTTTCTCCTTTAAGCTCCTGCTTTCCCTTCCACACTCAACTCACCTCCCATTCCTCCCAAAAGTTACCAAAACCTATTTGTTCTAAATGACTTGACATTGTCTGGACGGCGACTGACACAAATGAGCTGGCAATCACAGGCGTCTTTAATAAAGGAAGCTCAAGCTGAGGGCCAAAAAGCTCTCAGCACTCGGTGAGCCGCTGGGCTTACCTGGGAGAATACGCCAGAGGAGCTGGAAAAACGCCACTAAAAATCTACTCTCCAGGGACTGCTGTAGGCCAAATGGGATACACATACAACAGGCGGAATCATTCTGGTTTAAAAAAGAATCCCCATGAGTGGTATCAAGTCATTCCCAGAATATTCTCCTATCACCAAATGGTCAAATATTTTTCACTTCACCTCTGCCAGGAACTAGATTTTCTCCATCTGCTGAACTGACCATATCAGGAGTGAAAAAAAGGTCCATAGCTTTTTTTTATGTGATCAGGAACAACAATGGGGGAGGAAACTCTTCACACACACGTAAAAAGAAATCTTTTTCCAAGATGCCTGATTGTCAAAGATAACGGCTGACAAATTCTTTTCATGAAAAGACAAAAACCGGAGGTACAATATTCTGGGGAATTTTATGCCCTTGCTTGCTAAGCGATGAAGATCGAGAATTGCCCTTTTAACACAAAGTTTTAGTATGTAGTTGTTACAGTGTTAGCAGTTGATAGTGGTTAATAGTGGGTGCAGATCAAGTTGCACATTAGCACTAATACAGACGCAAAGATAGCAGGAGCTTTATTATGAACATTGCTGGACCCTCCTGTTTCCAGCTGTTACTTGGGCATGGCTTTTATGTGCCTTCTCAAAACTTTGTGCCAATGTCACCATGAATTTCTCAAAATACGCCCTATGTTAACAAATATAAGCAAACAAAAAAAAAATCCTACATTTCAGAGAATTAGTATAAAAGAAGACTAAAAATCATCTGTCTGTGGCTCTATAGGGCTGTACATTTAGCTGTAAAGCAATACTTTGACTTAAACATCAGAATGCTAATATGCTCACAATTACAATGCTAACATGTTGACATTTACAACACTTTATTTTAACACAAGTAACAACTTATGCTGTTGATGGTGATTTCATTATTTTGCAGGCACTTGTCTGGAAAGTATTGGACAAACTGAGATATTGACCTGCTGGTAGCAACAGATGAATCACAAACTTGTTCTTTTCTTCATTGCTGTCAATGTAATTACACAGAATTAGATATAAGCGCTGAGAACAAGGACAGTAAAGCTGAACAGGCAAAGCCTGAGACCCTTAAATGTCCAAATCTTGTGCCAGTCCATATGGCGGCAGCGCACAAGAGGAAAAGTCAGATGATCACCAAAGTCATTACGCTTTAACCTCTCTGTACCATGAGTGTCTGCAAAATTTTATCAAACAAATTGTCATCCCAACTTGTAGGATGGTGTCTTTTTAAAATACACTTCTGTTTTTTGAGAAAATGCACCGCTTCAGCTCATTAGGTGCATACAGTCTTTTGCAGAATAAACTTCCAATATTGGTTAAACATATTATGTTTACATGTATTTCCCCGTGCAACAACAGCAAAGCATGAGGGCAGAATTCATTCAAAGTTCAGTTTCTGAGATAAAATTCTGAAATGTTACACACTCAATCTACCATGACTACAAAACCTTGTCACTTTTTCATGAACCTTGAAGATTTATTTGTAAGAACTTGTAAGTGTATGTTTATAGCACCATTCACAATAAAACAAATTTAAAAAGCGCAATACTGGTAAAAACTACACGAAAATAACCTGAAAATTAGTTTAAAAAAAGAAAATCTAGTAATGTCTTGGAATTTGTGAAAACTTTTCTTACCAGGGTACTCATTGCCCATTTCACGTGTTTTTGAAAGAAATCAAACCAATTTTCTCAGGATTCAAGGGTGAAATACTTGTGAAAGGCATCTGAGAGCAGCACATGAAAAGTGATGTTGCTCCAGGTTTCAAAGGTTTAACAGAACAAACCTTCACAGTGCAAAATCAGACTAATAAAATCAAGATCTCACCAATCCAACAAAAAAATGAAAAGCCTCTATAAAACATCATGTTGCTGATATAACATCGAAGAGAATCAGCTCTGATGAGGTAAGAGCCAGGTGCTTCCCATCATGTCATGGAATTTTGCAGTTGGCGGAGAGCAGCTGGGGTCTAAAAAATGTCACCCATCTTGGTCCCATGAGGTTATTGCTGTTTGAGTTTGCATGATGTCAGAGCAAGTCAGCAACAGGTCTAACAGAGATGTAGCCAGCTGCATTGTGCAGCCATCACTGGTGATCAAACATCTCAGACAAGCCAACTGATGTGCACCTCCATACTTTGCACTTTGCACGGGAGACATCGAGCTTGTTCCAAAAGAGGAGTGAATGACAGGAAAACCAGAGAAGCTATTTTTTTTAGCAATGGAGCTAGTAACTACATCATGAGATATTCTCGGAGGAATAAAGAGTGCAATATTTCCATCTTCAATGTAGTCGAGTTAAAGTCATAAATTGAAAACTTCAAGTGGTCTGAACGCATGTGACACAAAAAGAGACATGAAAAACAGAGACGGAAGCAGTCAGGCTGAGAGACAAGCAGACAGATGGATGAAGAACTGGGCTGCTTTCCCAAGGAGCATTCCTGTTGCTGATTAGCTGGTGAAAGTTCAGGCATCTACTGTATCAAACATTTAACTAGACTACATTTGGTTGAAAAGTCAGTTTATTTCATTGCGATATGATAATTATTTTGGTTCCACGAAACAAGACAATCTAAGGCTAGAAAACATTTTTATACTTTCTACACCTGTGAAGTTAATATTTTTCCTTAGTTCATAAGAACCTGCTGATGAATCTGTTTCCAAGCCTTATCATCTGGACTTAGCTGGCTCTGTTAATTATAAAACCTGACTTCATGCGTTGTGGGCTGAGTTTAAAAAGATCCTCCCCTTCCTTCCATTGCAACATAAATCAAAACACCTCCCAAACCGCCTCTCTCATTGGGTAACTATGATAAACAAGAAAAGTCAATGTATTATGTCTCGGCTCTTTGAGCTTGGTCTAGACTGCAAATAAACTTTCTGCTACCCAGTTTCTTGGCTCAGGTCAGCAGCCTATTGAACAGATGAGAAAGACGGAGGAAGGAAGGGAAGAAAGACTGAGGTGAGGGGAGGAATCAAACGAGCCTGGACAGGCTCGTGAGACTAAAGCTTTGTTTCGCCACCTTCAGTTAGATGCATGTGCAATGGGAATCTGCATCAACAGTCTCTTAAGATACCAACAGGAGGCTGGAAAAATAAATAAGTAAATAAATATCTATTTTACTGTTCTGAATCTTGGTTGGTGGCAGAAGTAAAGAAGCCACCATTAATACAGTGGCAGCTAACGTGAACCTGCAGATAACACTAGAGTGTGTGAATTATTCACTTAGAGCCTTTGCTATCCAAAGGATTCAGTAGAACCTTTGACATGTTGAAGCTGTGGTTATTAAATGTCATTAAAATTACAATCTAAACAATTTGAACTTTTGTCCATTTAGGGCTTGCGATATGACTTTAAAATATAGCCATGATATTTTAAGGGTATATAGAGATACAAAGTATATATAACAATATTTTTAAATGTCTAAACTAATGTTAACTACTAAAATACAAAATTATTGAATTATCTGCAATTACAGTAAAGTTAAAGTTTAATGAAGCAGCTACTGTCATAAAATAAAATATGGTTATATGAAAGTTAAATAAAGTACTTTTATGATGAAATTTTAAAAAGTATTGTTACAATTAAATAAATCAAAGCAGGGCCCATGGTGTTTTTATTTAAAGAACATGGCACGTCTCAGGCAGGAAGTGTCAATGTTTTTGCTGTGGACTTGAAGCTTCCAGTCAACAGTTGGATTTCAGTTCATCCTTGACCAAAAGTGCCAATTTTGATTAAATTACCCCGAGGAGTTCTCAAGATATCACATTTACAAAAATAAGAAAGATACAAGATTACCGTGACATTGACCTCTGACCACCAAAATGTAATCAGTTCATCTTTGATTCCAAGATTTTAATCAGATCTAATCAGGTCATTCTTTAGTCCAAGTATACATTTGTGCTAAATTTTCAGAAATTCCTACAAGGTGTCCTTAAGATATCATGTTCACAATAATGAAAGGGATGCAAGGTCACACTGACTTAACCTTTGATCACCAAATTCTATACAGTCCATCTGTGATCCCAAGTGGGCGTTTGTGCCAAATTTAAAGAAGTTCCCTCACTTTGTCCTTGAGTTATTGTGTAAACAAGAATAAGAGGGATGCGAGGAAACACTACCCTTGACCTTTGATTCCAAGTATGTTTGTGCCAAATTTGAAAAAGCGCCTTGTCATTGGTGCGGAGGCAAAAAAATTAAATATTTTTGTGCATTTTGTTAGTGCCTGTACTCTGTGAAATGGCAATAAATCAAACATAATCTGATGTAATATACTCCAAAAATGTGCATGCAGATGGTGCCCATGCACACACTGGTGGCCCAGGCTACCATACAGGGTGTCACCTGCAACTCAGTTTGGACTTTCATATTGGGACCAATTTGGGGTTCAGTATTTTGCCCAAGGATACTCCGACATGTGGGCTAGAGGAACCTGGGTTCAACACCCAAACTCATGAACTCACAATTAGTGGACGACTTGCTGTATCTCCTGAGCTACAGCCGCTCTTTTATTCCCAGTTAAAATGCTTTAACTTTTGCTATTCCTTTAGCTGATCTAAATTCCAGGTTTTCCTATGAAAGACATCATGGCTGGATTACTGTGTTAAGCTCACACGGTTACACTCAATTATGTATGATGACTGATGGTAAACCACGCCCATGGCTTCTTTCACTGCCATTTTTAACTGTTTTCTGTGAACCAAAACATAACCACCAGTTAACAGAAGAAAACCCTCCCTCCAGGTCACCCTAAGTGAACAGTGTCTGTTTGAACTGGTGATACTCCAGTTATACTAATTTGTTCAGCTGAGTCAGACAGGAATTCATCTTGTTCCACTCTTCCCATGTTTCTGCATGTGTCAGAGCTAGAGATCTGCTCCTTGTAAGGACAGGTTCAGACACAGTTTGCCGGGCCTGTGCAATACATTAGCGAACACCCACATCAACTGCTCCTAACAGAACTTGTTTCATGATGTCCTGAGGCTGCAAGCTTATTCTACACGCTCAGTTCAAGGACATTGATCCTATGGTTTGGATTCACAACCTGACACATCAAACCAATTCAATCATGATACTTTCCTTACAAACAACGAATCTAGACTCCTAAAGGAAACAGTAGGTCCAAATTGATTAAAAGGTGTAAAAATAGATACATGGGTTAGTCAAAGCGTATACACATATCGCATCTCAGTTAAATCATATTCAAGCAAACTCGTCAACAAGTTACAAATCTATTTAATCTCCACAAGAGCTCAAGATGAGGGTCAGTCTAAAATCAATGTTTGTCAGCCAAGAAAAGTTGCTCTTTTAACATTTCTATGAGTTTGTCCAACTTCTTATTTAGCACCTTTTGAAGGGATTAACTGATTAACGGCCTGGGCAATTATTGGGACCAATATTTGGCATTTTGCAGATTATCTGTATCTGCGTTTAATTTCAGTGATTGCCAATAAAATTAATTACAATTACAAAGTGCAAAGAATGTGTCAGGGAAATTTATGTTGTAAAACTTCAGGGAGCTACTTTTATTTATTCATTTTTATTTGAATTTTCACTTGCTGTATATGAAGTTGAAAGTTTCAGTTTTGATTTAATATTTGCTAAAAGCAGTTTAACAAAGTTTTGTGTTAGAGTTTGTTTTATTTCAAATTCTAAATACTGACAGAAAGATTTTCATTGTTATTGTAAATGCATATCAACTCCAAATACTGGTGATTGATTTCATTAACTACTAGTAATAAGTATCAGTATCAGCCCTGAAAAAACAATATCTGTCGACTTCTTCCAATTTGGAAATATATATCTGAAAAATGATGCTTGGGATTGGCTGGATTCATCATCAGTCTAACCAGTCAGAAGAGAGTATCAGTGTGAGTTTAACATAAGGTTTATCTGTAGTATAGTACAGAGTGGGTTCTGGAACATGGATATCACATTTCAAAACAGACGCTGGAAGCAGGAGGGAAGTGATAGTTTAGTCACAAGTGAAACAAGACGTGGTTCAAACCAAGTATTTGGCTGGGCTGTGTACAGTGGTTCCCAACATATTTCCTTAGAAGAATCCTTTATTATCATTGAGTAAACAGAGGACGTACTGTATTTTAGGGATATTTCAAATTATATTAAATTCATAACAAAAACAAAAGAGAAACTGATAATCTGTGCAATTAACTCAAATGCCTAACTGCAGTTTGTGTTAAATTAGCAATCATGATCAATTTTGAGCACATTATTTCATGTGAATATTGCATCAGAGATGAGTTTTCCTGATATTTTCTGAAACTTTGTACAGGATTTTTGTATAATAAATAAAACTAAAATGAACTGAATTTAAATAAGACAAAATTTATAATTTTTGGGAACTGCTTGACTGGCCCAAACAAAAAACTCATGATAAATGACATGGAAATTGAAAGAGTGTCTGAAATCAAAATTTTTGGAGTAATTATACACAATTAACTATGCTAGAAACCACATGTAAAATACTTCAAGGCCACTATATCAAAGTCAATTGCAATGTTATATAAGGTCAAAGATCTCCTGAAACAG
Source organism: Plectropomus leopardus (assembly GCF_008729295.1). Lineage (NCBI taxonomy): Eukaryota > Metazoa > Chordata > Actinopteri > Perciformes > Serranidae > Plectropomus > Plectropomus leopardus. The sequence continues at coordinate 29,748,154 of NC_056477.1, read as the reverse complement.
GCTTCATTATACACCCTGTAATGGACCTTTGTCCTTCCAGATATAACTTACTGTGTGGAAGTGTGGGAACATACATGTAAGACAACCACAAATCCAGTTTTGATCCTTCAAAAAAGAGCCTTAAGAATTGTAAACAACAACTCTTACAGAGAATCAACAAATCCACTTTTTTCTTTTTTTTTAAGATTATTTTTTGGGCATTTTTGCCTCTATTAGATAGGACAGAGTGACAGCATGAAAGGGGGAGAGAGAGGGCACGACATGCAGTAAAGGGCTGTGAGCTGGAGTTGAACCCAAGGTCACTGCAGCAAGGACATTGCTTTCATATATGGTGCGCCTGCTCTATCTACTGAGCCACCAGATGCCCCACAAATCCACTTTTATCAGATTAAAAGTACTTAAATTTAAGGATCTGGTTGACTTCAAAACAATTCAAATCATGTAAGGAGCTAAAAAATCTTATTCCTCATAATGTCCAAAAGTTGTTTCAAATCAAGAGAAATTCACATGATGTGAGAGGAACTTTTCTGTTCAAGAAACAGTTTGTGAGGACTAACACGAAATATCATTGTATTACAGTAAAAGGAGTGAGTTGATTTATGGAACAACTATAGTGTGGAACTGAAAACATGCAAAACATTTAATGAGTTTAAACATGTCTTTAAAAATAGTATATTGAAGGGATATAAGATGGTAGAACAGAGAGGGAAACGGGCAGTAAGAGGTGATACAAGACAGGACCCTCTGGGAAGCTTTGGCAACCCACCATGTGGTCAAAACCCCCAGGTTTGGAACCAGTGATGTACAAAACGCTTAAGGGCTTTTCATTTGAAAGGAGGATTTTTAATTTGAAACAGAGAGTGGCGGCCACTGACTTTCGTCACCTTCACTTCCGCCTACACAGCTGGTGTTAGCTGTCCCTACTGGTGTAGACCAGCCCAAAATTCATGTAGCCTGAATACATGTTAAACTGGAGAACAATACATTAAACATTAGACACAGTTACACAGCTGAAGAAACTTGCTTTCTCTGGGGCTGCACCCACTGATAATTTGATTCATCCTCCCTCTGCAGCTCGGTCAGATGTGGGGATGAATGTTTCTTTGTGACCGGTGGAGGCTGCGCTGCCTGCGCCGCTATCAGAGCGAAGCTCGGCTGATACCGATAGTTGTGAATTGTCCTATTGCCACTAATTAACAAAGACAATATTCCATCAGTTTGTCAGCACCTGATATCGCATAACAGACTAATTTAGAGTTCTGGACACAAATTGTTGTACCGCGTAACTGTTGAATGTTTTTTAAGCCTTACAAACTATAAAGTGTCATAATAGCTGACAAGCAGTCGGATGCACACCAGGCGCTCTCTTCCCTAACACTGAAGCTCTGTGATGCACAGTGTCTCTCTCTCACCTGAAACACTGAAACTGTTAGGGGTCAAAATCCCATCTCTCCCTCATCCTCCCTCATCCATGAAGCGCATGGTCTCTCCCTCACCCACCTGACGGTGAAGCTCTGAAGCACAAGGTATTGGCATGATGTTGTCAAACACCCCCTGACCAAAGTTCTGATTATTCACTGCTGATTGATGCTAACGCTCCAGGGCTCAGAAAATGGTATTCGGGACAGCCCTTCAAACTTGGCAGAACAGCAGCACCCTTTGGCAGAAGGGTATTATACAGCTGCAGTTAGCTGCACTTCAAATGACGTTATACAATAAACAAGTGTATGCTACCCGGTGATCACAGATCACAGGAGATAAAGAAATGCTGTGTTTTTAGCATGTAATTTAGTCTGAGTGTGATCGCAACAGTATTCTGAAGCCTGCTTGTGTAAGTTAATGTGTTAGTTGAATTAAAGATTCTGATATCAACAAATATGTTTTTCATCATCAGCTCAAAGATCACAGCTGGCTAGAAGATATCCATACAGGTAAGTGCGTGCGCGCGCGCGTGCGTGCGTGCGTGCGTGCGTGCATGCGTGCGTGCCTGCGTGCGGACTGGTGAAAATACAGGATGTCAGTGGGGCTAAACAGGAGTCAGGATCACTTACCTACTCTGAAGTTGGGGGCTGTCAGGGTGTCAGTGGCGTGGCCGTTCTCACTGATGATGGTGGTGGTGTTTCCCAGCTCGCAGTTGTTGTGACATCTGCCTCCAATGCAGGTTAATTTGCAGATGGTTGGCGTGAAGACCACCTTGATCCTTCCTGTATGGTTCCCCACTGCAGATGAAAACATGGCAGAAAGCAGGACGAGGGGGAGATAGAGCAGCAGTCTGGTTACTCTTTGATCCATTGGAAAATGTGAAATCACAAGTTCGAGCTCGTTACAATCAACCGACGAGGCTCCAGTCAAAACAAAAAAAAAAAAAAAGGACTTTGTTAAATTCAATTCTGAAAAAAGCGTGATGTGTCTCCTCCCTGTACTTATACACTTCCAAGTACCCCTCTCTATCTGTTTCTCCTCCTCTTCCACTGCTCCTAAATCCAGTGGCGCCTCTGAAACGTGAGCAGGAATACAGAAAAAAAAAATTGTGGAGAGAGAAGTCGGCAAACAAAACTCTGGGACGTCTTCCAATTCTTCATTAGAAGTCTCTGAGAGGTGGACATTGGCATATGAGCATACCAAGCTTTATTCCAAAACAGACAAACAGCAGGCATGCTACCTTCAGCTTCTGTGCCTGCTCTCCTTGCTCTCTGGTTTTCCTCTCATTCTTTCTCCTCAGTTTTTACTGTTGAGGTTTAGCAAACTATTCTCGGGAACTTAAGCACCTCAAATAAAGAAAAAGGCTCCAAAAGGTTGCAATGAGACAAGGAGGAAGAAGCAGTAGTCTTTAGAAGTACAAAAGCTATCCGTCTCCCTGTCCGCTGACTTTTCCTCCGCCCTGATAAAAGCCAGCCCTGAGTAAAGACTGACAGGAAGAAGAGATGAGTAATGAGTACAAGCTTTGACAGAGTTCCTGGATCCCATCTCAAAGTGTCTGACACATTTCATCTGTCTGCTTACTATACACCAAAATCTTACATACATCCCCTCAGGTAAATTTAGCTTTTTCCTCCAATTCTTTCAGCTTAATTCACTTTTAATATCTCTTCCCGGCGCGGTTGTTCTTGGCATCCCTGTGTCAGCTCCAAACCCCTGTCTCCAGCGCTCACTGCTTTGTCTGTGGCTGTCAGCTGTTCACACCAGAGAGTGCAGACACGTGGAGCGACGCCAAGCAGCCGGAGGAATGTTTTCTAAACCTGAGAGGCAGGAAAAACCACTGGATAAGACGCCCCGAGGCTACCTTAACATTCGCTAATAGGTGCAAAAATTAACTTCTAATGTGATTTAGGGGTTATAAGCAGATGCCAATGGAAAGGTGGTTTCAGAAATTCTGCCAGGACCATATATGGACATCCACAATTTCAAGTCTAAACATGGTTTTCCCCAATTCCCTTAAAGATTATTTCCTAAAAGAATTAGGAAGGAGAAGGCAAAGTAAGGTGAGTCTGAATGGGGAGACTCTCAGTTCACAATCTGTTATTTTTCTGAATAGTGTTGTAAAACTTAAAAAAAAAAAAAAAATTAGCAAGAAATCAGTGAAAAGTAGAAAAACATTTGAAAAAAAAGAATAAAAAAATATTTTTAAACTCTAATTGCTTGGAAAAGGGCTTTAAAAAATGAGACAATTTTTAACAAAATTTTTAAAATGTAACAATGATAATTATAAATACAGCTGATCTGCTTTCTTCTTTTTTCCCTAGGCATTTTCCCAACTTTTTTCCTATTTCCTATTTTCCAAGCTTTTGAAAATAATAATTTTCTAAATCTATTAATTTATTGCAAATTGTGAAACATTTATTACCAAAGTTCTCATCTCCTTTTTCCTGTGTTTTTGAAAGAAATCGCACCTATTTGCTCTGGGTTCAGCTGAATACTTGTAAAAGGTGTCTGAAAGCAGCAGAACAAAAGTAATGTCACTACTCAAATGCCTTAGTTATGTTAAAGTAGTATTTTTCTATTATTAAAACCTTAAAGACTGGGTCTTTGACAACCTCCAGTTGTAAGGTGTTTAAGTCTCTGGTCTAATATCAGGTTACTATCAGGACAACTATAACCCCTTCTACCCTGCCTGTTCAAGGCGGGGATATCATGCTGTTATGCTGCCTTGCTGTTCTTTGTATAACGCTGAATCACAGAAAGGGGGGACAGTGTAATCTTACCTCTGAGCAGGTAACGGAGGTAGTAACAGACCTGAAACAAGGTCTGAGTAAAAGCTGAAAAGACATGAACGCACGGTTCTGACGTTTGATGATGTGTTATGCTTGCGACCCACTGCGGGAGATTTAAAAAAGCAGCTGTTAGGATAGCGGCTGATTCAAAAAAGAAGAATGCCGACAAGGAAGGACAAAGGAAACATGCAGCCAAATGATGCCTTAAGAAGAAAACGCCAGTTCAATTTGTCAGGCCCATCTGGAACAACACTGAGAAATATCCAAAGCAACCAATGGCTTAATTAGTGATAGACTTATCATGTCTGTTTGCAGCAGTTACTTTAATGTGGTTGCCAACAGGTAGAACAGATACCTGTGTTGCGGAGGAATATGCCTCGAAAACCACTGAAAATTCTCTTCACAAAATAAAAGGACAAACGACGTATTGTCCTCTAACAGCTTTTCAAGCTTTTATGCAGTCTAACAATCACACCCATCCCAGCCTGTCAAAACGACTTTGTCAAGTCTGTGAGCAGCAGGTTCCCTGGCCACAGCAATGATAAAACATTTCCAAATCCCCTGACAGCTGCCTCCCTCCTCCAGCTTCACTCCAATGCCTCTGTAAGTATGCGCACGTTGCTGGCAGATTTCTATGGCTGTCGAGCATATGGAAAGGGAGTCAGGAGAGCATCTTAGACACAACACAGACATCAATCAACCTGAAGGACAAAAATGTTGAGGGTGAGATTTATCCAGGCTGGAGAGGCTGCAGAGAGAGACTACCACAGAGGACTTATAGCATAAATAGTGAAGTCAGGGGGGGGTATTTCTTTTCTTTCTTTCTGATGTTTTCCATTGGATCGCGGGAGGTTTGTGATCCATGTAAGGAAATACAAGTGCAGAGGCCTCAGGGGTAAAGCGTGCACAGCACAGACGCCGTAGTCAGATCAACATAAATGAATTTTCAAGATAATTTGTGATGTTTTGCACCTCATGGCTGTTAACTACTTGCAGAGAATCGATGCATATGTTCTCTTCAGGGTTTCCTGATCCAAGGTAAAAGGTCCTCTCTGGCTGCTGGCTTTATTGAGTGGCAAGAAGTCTTGTTTTTAAAAAAATAAAAATAAAAAAAGCTTGTATAAAGCCTTTAGTGTTTGAGAGAGCTGTGCAAAGGCTGATAAATTTTATCTTTTGTTTTTTTCAATTGTCCATTATGAGTCTGCCAATGTTGTAGGAAAGCAATGCTAAATAGGTAAAATGCTAAAAAAAACAAAACAACTTGTGGCCTACATCATGATCACTGACATGGACTTGGTTTGGGCATTATCATGGTATTGCAGTGTACCAGGATATTTAGAGTTCCAAAAAGTTTTGTCTTTCAGTACTGTCACAAATACAGGCACTCCTCTTTCTGTTAAACAGAGCGAGAGCATGGGGAATAACAGCATGTTTTTTTACATCTAACTTGATGCATTAAGGACTTTTTGACCAAATGTTGGCACAGTGGTGGACTAACTTGACTACTAGCAAAAGTAACCAAGATGGTTTGGATGAGTTAAATTCTGTTTTGTTGAGTCTGAATGAAGTGCATTTCATGATGACTTATCGAGGCAATTAAGCTTCATCAGTCTTCAATGACAGAGAGAAAGTTGAATTCAAAAGGTGTACAGTTGGATTTCCTTCAATAAGGAAAACAGGTGTAAGAATATTACTTCTCTTAATATTTTGTGGGTTTCTATTGCATATTTTCTGGTCTGAAAAGCTGAAAATAAGCAGCGCACTCCCTGCCAAAGAGCGTGTAGCCCAACATATTTATACCATCATATGTCATATTACCTAGTGAAATTTCAGGAAGGTTTAAAGGTGTAAAATATTACATGCTGCCCAAGCCTAATGTGACTGTGATTAAGCCCAGCCAAAGAGGACAATGTCATATTTCTCAAGAAAAAAAGCAGTCAGATTAGTTTTTTTATCATCAAGGGTTTATTTCTAGGGAGCATTAATGATACTTTCTCATGTAAAAAGACGATATAGTGGTGTTTTCTAACTTGGTGAAGTTCTGCCAGATATCCATTCTCTGATTGCACACCACCATGGCACTCTCATTTGGTCACTGTAGTGATGGCGAGGTGATCCTCTCTGCCCAAACTTTCAGTCAGGGCCAAGACTATTAACATCAGTCTGAGGGTGTTCTGGCAGTGTGGGAGAGCTGAGGGATAGTTGAGGGGAGACGGGGAATAACTTTCCCAGATGTGGCACCAAAGCCAGTTGCTGACAGGCTGTCTGTCGCGTGAGACAGGACTGAAAGAAAGGCTGCAAGCTTCCTGTTTTAGAGGAGCAAACACGTCTCACAAAGTGTGGTGCAGCTTGCATAAAGGGGAAAAAGCTGCAGTGTTATTTCCATTAATATAGACTCAGAGGATTTAGGTGCCATTCGTAGATATACTAATTTGCTGTTAGAGGATCAGCCCGAATGGACAGTTGTTATGACATACTGAGACTGTTCTCTTCCAGACAGGACCACACTGGTAGTTTTGTTAGGCAGCAAAAAATGTATTTGGCGTGCACTTGTTCATGTGAGATTTTAGTTTGGCCTATGTCCTTTCACTGACATGGAGGGGGCGTGCTTTATGATCTACACTGCAGACAGACACCAGTGGGCAATCCACATTGAAAAGTTACACTTTGAGGGAATTGTCATGTTGTCCATCTTTATATACAGTCTATGATGTGGGGAAGATGTTCAAACAAACACCAGACTTTCATCCAGGACACCTGTGCACGTGTCCCATGTGAAACCAAAAGTCACCAATGAGTTATTTTTAAAATGTGACATGTCAACCTGCGTCACATGCGATACGTCACCTTACTTTACGTTAATGACAAATGAATTTATTTTTAGCTAAAGCATGGTCTTTTTTCTAAACTTTAGCCAAGAGTTTGTTGCTCAAACATAACCAAGATGTTCTGGCCCAACTGTGGCTATTTGCTAACACTACTCATGTGTTAAAAACTGGGTCTGCCAACAGTCATTTATGACCTATTCCGTCTTCCACCAGTGGGTGTGCTATTTTACAATAAAACTCCCATGGGTTGTATTCAGAGGTGGGACTAGCATATAACTTATGGGATCATGGGACTTGCTGGATGTACGTGACAGCAGCTTCGTTGCAAATGTTTAGTTGGACCCCTACGTTCAGGCACACACACACCCCTCCTCCATCACAACACCCTGATTAATGCAGTAATTTCAGCTCCTTAACCAGTGAGATGAAATGAACTGCTACTGATTACTATCCGTCTTCACCTGAGCAGTGCTAAAATATCAGTCCAAATTAGTCTGCACGGAGTTTGAAAGACACTGAAGTAAGAGATATATAAAAAGAAGAAACCACTGAAAAGTTTTCAAAGACCTCCGTTCCTACTGCTGTCTACTGTTCTCCTGTTCTCATGACGCTGCACGAATACACCAACAAAACAACCCCGCCCCCACACACACACACAAGCTGACAGAGAGGCAGGCTTGTCTGCTGCAGCAGTGTGTTCACAAGTAATGGGAACGCAGTCTATTACCTATATTTAGTGGGTTCACCCATGCTTGAAAATCCCCCTGTGCAAAGCGCTAATTTTGGTGGTAAAAGGGGTATAACTCTTGCCATAGACAACAATGACATGGAAAACAGTTACATTTAAGGCTTAATCTCAGGCCAGTGTCACTGTAACGATCACCAAATAGACTGAATTCGACAAAACTAACAATTTATTTATCAGTATAAAAAAAATCTTTTCAAAGTAGGAAATACATTCATTGCATTGTATTATTGCATTCCTAGTACAAGGTGTGCGCTGGGTCCCGATTGACCTGCCGTCCATCCAGATCCAGACCAGAGTCTGGACTTTGAGAGAATCTGATCTAAGGCGTACTTCTGTTAGGCCATGAACTGTTCTTCAAATAAGAAAATAAGGCATGGCTTTGCTAAATATTTATTGAGAAGACATATATAAAAACAGCTATTTCTCCCTTCTTTTCCAGCACATGTATGGAATAGGAATGATTTGGAAATGTTGGCAATCGTCTTCTCCTCTCTCTATGTGTTTATGTCCCATTTCCCTACCTTTGATGTCTGGCCATTTTCCTGGCATTTACAAACTGCTAGCTGAAATTAAACTGAGCTGAGGAGGTTATTTTGAAACCGGGTCTGGGTCACTGTGTCCACGTCTGGGTCTGCCTTAAGTCTACAGTGCTGTAAAACCAAGCATCAACACTGTCTGCTGACCTCCCCTTTAATATCCCCACGTCTGTCCGTCTGCATGTGGCCAGAGGCACAACCACTCAAACTGCAGCCTACAGAGTCTTTGAAAAATATTGACTTATTCATAGATGCACACTGGCGAGGTCTGACGTTGGAGTTCGGCCTTGAATTTATGACAAGCCACAATACCCGACCACGAGCTGGTGAATTATAGCTGTTGTTGATCTGTCAGATCTATAGAGTTTGACTGCCAGCCAGAGTTGGTCCACAAATGTTTTTTTTGTCTCTAAATGGTTTGTGCAGCTCAGGAATAAAATGTGTCTCATAAAAATGGGAATGCCACAGCCAATGGCAGTCGTCAGAGGAACCTAAGCCATACACATGTGGTGTATTAGCTGTTTGTCTATAAAAACATATAAAGCACAGGGGGTAACAAATTGAAAATGTCTGGCAGTGTTTACTTTTAGCAGCCATTCAACACTAAGTTCCACTTCAGTCTGTGAATGGGAGACGATGTGTCTACTGAATGGCAGGGAGAGTTTAATAGTAGGTAGATAACAGGTATTCAGAGGCTCCGCCTTGACAGCCATCCCCTATTCATATCCAGCCAGGCCCTTGTTTTTCCAGCAAATTGAGGGGTTCTCCCCCAGATGACACAGCTCTTTCATTCCATCTTGTCCAGCCCTACTCTCATACTCTGCCTTTGTCTGAAATTGCCCACAGAAAATGAGACTAATAACTCATTTTCGACAGCCCCGAGCAGCAGGCAATGCTTAAGTCTTTATGCCATTACCGCTGGGGCTGCAATTTGAACAAATCCTGTTATTGCCCAATTGCAAACTCTGTATTCTCTCCATATCCTCACAGTTTTGAAGCACGTGTGATGTGTTCTGCAGGCTTTTGTGTGTGCTATGTGCATATATTTACAATCTAGGTTTTCCCATGGTTTCTATATGATCATTTCCTAATGATGTAATAGGTTTTTCCTTGGATTCACTATTTACTAAAATAAAAGTCTGGCTTTGAGAAGAGAACTATGGCTGATAAATTATAAAATTGTATCAACATTTTCTGATGTTCTTTCATGTTTAGTTATTATACGGTAATATTTCAGTAGAGGAGCAAGTTCGATTTGGAGTTTAAAAAAACAAGGGCTTTCAGTGTTAAAAGTTCATCTTGATGTAATTGTAGAAAGTTATATTTCAAGAAAATTATTGTAGAACGTAACAGTTCTAGAATATTATGATGTAACTGTAGAATGATACAGTTCTAGAATGTTATGATGTAATTTTGTTAATTTGTTTTGGTGTGAATTGGTTGTGTTGACTGCTGTTGCAGACCAAATTGCCCCTCAGGGACAATAAAGAATTTATTTTTTTCTCCTTTTTTATTGTAGAATGATGCAGAATGTCATGATGTAACTGTAGAATGATGATGTAGAATTGGTCAGTCAGCGCACTGTGTGAAACTGTAGAAATATACAATTCTAGAAAATTATAATGTAAATGTAACAAGTCATAGCTCTACGAGATGAAATTGTAGCATTACACAGTTCTAGATGTTTTGTTGTAGTTGTAGACTTAAGGCTTTAAAGTTATGATGTTATTGTAGAATGTTATAGTTCTAGAATGTTATGATATAATTATAGAAATTCACAATTCTAGAATGTTATGATGCAAGTGTTGAATGTTACAGTTCTAGAATGTTATGATGTAATATTGGAATGTTACAGTTCTAGAATGTTATGGTGTAATTGCCAAATGTCACAGTTGAAGAATGTTAGGATGTAATTGTACAATGATACAGCTCTAGAATGTTACAATGTAATTGTAAAATGTTATGGTTCTAGAATGTTTAGATGTAACTGTAGAATGCTAAGGTTTGAGAGGAGTACTTTGTAACTGTAGAATGATACAGTTCTAGAATGCTGTGATGTACTTGTAGAATGTTACAGTTCTAGCGTGTTATGATGTAATTGTAGAATGATACCATTCTAGAATATCATGATGTCTTTTTTAGAATGTTACAGTTCTAGAATGTTATGATGCTATACAGAACAATACAGTTCTAGAATGCTACGACATATTAGTAGAATATTAGAGTTCCAGAAGGTTATGATGTCAAGTAGAATGATACAGATCTATAACGTTATGATGTAACTGTAAATTATTAAGGTTCTAGAATGTTATGATGTAACTGTAGAATGATACAGTTTTAGAATATTATGATGTAACTGTAGAATCCTACAGTTCTAGAATATTATAATATCACTGTAGAATGTTACAGATCTAGAATGTAATTGTAAAATGTTAAGGTTCTAGAATGTTTAGCTGTAACTGTAAAATGATACAGTTCTAGAATGTTATGATGGACTTGTAGAATGTTACAGTTCTAGCATGTTATGATGTAATTGTAGAATGATGTAATTCTATATGTCACAATGTTTTTTTAGAATGTTACAGTTCTTGAATACTATGATGTAATAATAGAATATTACAGTTCCAGAACGTTATGATGACATGTAGAATGGTACAGATCTCAAAAGTTATGATGTAATTGTAAATTATTAAGGTTTTAGAATGTTATGATGTAATTGTAGAATGATACATTTCTAGAAAAATAGAATTTCAGTGATTAAATGCGATTTCATTATATAAAATATAAAAATTAATAATCTGAACGTACTATAAAAACACAATCCTGACCAAACAGAACGGCTCATGATATAGTGCATCAGTAAGCATTATGTGTGTTTATGAGTGTTTTCATAAAGCATTATAAATGCATTCTAATTCACTATGAATGTCATGATAATGCATTGTAGATATGGTACTAGACGTGTTACCCAAATATCTGACCAAACTGTTGCAGTGAAGTTGCACTGTGGGTAATTTAAGTGCCACATTTTGAAGGAAAACAGAATATCTCTGGTTCTGCTGCACTGATTTGATTCTGTTTAAAACTGTCCATTAAGTAAGTCTGTAATGATGTATCAGTGCATAAGTAGCTCTGTGGAGTATCCCTTTGAGAACATCTTCTGTTTGGTCAGGATTGTGTTTTTATAGGGCTTTCAGATGATTAATTTTTATATTTTACATTATAAAATCGCATTTAATCACAGAAATTATTTTTTTCTAGAACTGTATCATTCTACAATTACATCATAACAGTCTATGAACGCCATGATAATGCATTATGTGGTATTCATACAAAGTGTTACCGATATTTGTGTTATAGCCAGTATTGACTAGTGTAACCTCAAACAGAAATGAGGAGTAGAGTGCAAAACTCACTTTTTTCTAACTTCACAACTTGAACTTCTTTTTATTTTCAAACTTCCAGTCTTTGAAAATGTACTTGCTGGGCTAGTAATTTATCAGACTTTGCACAGCTCCCTCTGGAGAGACAGAAGGCTTCATACAACCTGTTTCACAGTGCAGTAGTACTTCCCAGCACCTCCAAACAGACTTTGACGTTTGCGTTAATGGAATGCCACTTTAAGAGATTTACATCTTAACGGTTATATGGGAGTGTTGAACTGTCCTCATACAGTTGTGCTGACCTGAGGATGTTTCTGCACGCAGTGGCAGGAAGGAACATCTGCATCACAACATGCAGCAAGTTTGGCAGGTTGTGTCCAACACATTCTCATTCCAGCTTGTCAATAACCACCGCTTTGTCAGTGGACCTGAGATGAGAACGCAGCTGGACAGAACAGGCGGCGTTGTTATTATTCACCAGTGGATGTCATCAGGTTCGTCCACATGCAAGGCTCACAGGCGGCATCACTTGGGAATGTGGCCAGATAGAATCTGTCGCATACGCATGAAACGCAGAAGGACGGCACCAAGTAAAAGCACTGCCAGTAACAACATACTAGAAAGCACAGGTGCACTTGTAGGTGAAACATTTCGTATTTCGATGGGTTACTTTAAGCTGCTTAGAACTAACTCAAGCTGGTCACCGGGGACTTGGTAGACTTTAAGAGGATTTCTTTATTTAGCCTTATTGGCCGACAATGGCCTTTTCTTAAAAGACAGAAATTTGCTTGTCAGAGGCATCCACGTCGAACATACTGGAGGTTTCTCCCATCTAAACCAGCCAAACAGTTTATCTCTGTTTGCTTCCATAGCAAACATCTGATAGATCATTCCACTGTGGTGTTACAGAGTTTCACTCAACACTCTCACCTCCCACCTCCCACCTTCCCCAGTGCTGTATTGCTTTAGTTTTCTTTGTGATTTTTCTTTATTGCAGGCATCCATTGGTTTTCAAAGGATTCCTGTTTGCATAAAAAAACTTGTTAAGACCTGAAACTTTCTTGAATCAGGTAAGCCACCGCTCATCAATCTTTATGTCTGCTTTTGTATTGATCAAAGTGAAAGCCAGGTCATTTTCGGCAGTAATACAAGCACTGACATTCACAATTATGGACCTCAAGCAGCATCCAGTCTCTGAAGATTAATATTCAGACAACTCTATATACTACAAAATACGTCTAATGGAAACACGTCGATTTCGAAAAAGTTTTAACACTCACATGTGGTGGTATTTCAGGCAATTCATAAAAGGCCATATTTCACAAAACTGCAGTGAAGCCCATTTTTGGCTTTTCTAGGTCACATGATGACTATGTGTTTGTCAGTAGGAACTGGCTCCCTCATGATGCAGCAGGAGCTACAAGAGGCGTTATTGCATCACATAACTCTTCAAAAGTTGAGTAGACTATCCAAAAGTTTTGAATCCACCATTCCTCTGTGAAATCATGGACTATCACCTCCCAGAAATCCCTCATATGTGGCCGCTCCCACCTATAAGGGGCTCGCCTTTCCATTATGGCTCCATAACACGCCTACGTGGCCTTGGACTGGAAATAATGACGGCTAGTGTGGTGGCTGCAATTGAAATAAAGCTGCTAATGTTTGAACATCCATCACCATGTTTCTTGGAATGTTATCACCAGAGGAGAAGTCATAGAACATCACTCAGTGGAACACAGTCATCCTACATTTGTGTTTTATCGATATTTCAGAAATACCACTTAAGTTTTGCATTTTCTGTAATGGAAACCCACATAATGACATTAGTATGGCTGCCAAGAAAGTACTAGAATGCATTTTCAATGTTGGTGCTCAGTCTTGCAGTTATCAGCTAAATCTTCTCCACAGCATACTTTTCTATCTCTTAACTCACTCAGAGCTTCATTAACATTCAGTACCCAATCAAAGCAAAAGGTGATCTGCAAGGTGACTTACTTACCATGGATGGGGTTATGTCCCACTGTGAGGGGGATGGGCCTCTCAGGTTGGGGCTGGAGGTGCGTCTGTGTGTGCGTAGTGTGTGTGTGGTAGTATTTGGGCTTTACAACATACTGCTGACTCTGAGCTGGGTGCATGGGCATGGGCCTGATCCTGGAGGGAAAGAAGAAAATAATCAGTCCAAGAGTATCTAAGAAGGCACATCCAGAAGTGCTTCAAAGTCTCCACCCTTAGTGAGCAGAGCAGCAGCATCTCCTCTTTGGAGAAGGCGATGCTTTAACATTGGCAGACGCTTATTGCTAAATAATCTGTTTTTAATTAAATTTTTCATAAAAAACATACACTGACCAGGGCCCTGAAATCACTGCACTGTTCCTGGATCAATTCTCTGAGTTAACATCACTTCCTCATGTGTTCCCAAATTGTTCTTTATGAACAGTGACATCGATTTCTTCTGGCTTTTACTACCCTTCTTATCAGTCTGAGACTCAGTCAGACCACTGGGCTTTAAACCTCGCCAATATCTTTAATGATGTTTGGTAATGTTTGTTTCTTTTTTCATTTTGAATGTCCGATAGACCACTGACACTTTCATCTTGTCTCTTCAACAAAAACAAAACTTAGATTTTGTCATAGTTTCCATTATTAAATCTACTTTTAGCTCGTCATTGTCCTGTTTTCATCATGGAAAAATGGTCGTTGACGAATACATTTCATCATAGTTTTCATTAAAGACATTAACACTGCAGCAGTGGCATTGGCTGATGTTTTTCCGTTGTGTCACATCAGTTTTGAGCAGGCTTAAAAGCAGGGCTCCAGACTAAAGGGCTGAACACATCCAGATACATCGCTAGAAAAGCGACAACAACAAAACCATTGTTTCCCCTGTGGTACAGCACACCTGTTGCTGCTATGTGACACATTTTTCTGGGGTTTTCGGGTGCGCAAAAAGTTAAAATATTTTGAATATTTTGAACTAGACACACCACTCATCATTGTCACTTTTGATCTTTTTTTTGATCATTTTGGCTGTGTTCATGCATATGACGTACATTTTCATGAGATTGTGTATTTTTGTTTAATCTGTGAATTTCCAGTTCAGCTCCTTCAGTAAGTGTAAAATACACTGTGGAAACTAAATTGTTACATTCAGACTGTTAAGTGCAAAAAATGCTCCATTAAAACCCATTCAAACTGCACTTTTTGATCCCACAGCCATCAAAGTATAAAAGCATGCATTGTATTATTTCTGGGTGTAATTCTGGGCTTTTGATTTGGAATTTGTCATTTTGACTATTTTACACCTGATGATGTCATCTTTACCATATTTGGCATATGGACAAAATACATGCTATTTCCACTAAGTGCACTGTCAAAATCAATGTTGCTGCTAATCACTGTCATATCCCAGGCTGTCATCATCAAAAAAAATCTACTTTGCATGTAGCATATTGAAAATAATTCTTTTTTTTTTAATCCAAAAACATAGTGGCATCATGACAAAAATGAATGAATACTTTATATTTATGATTAGGACAAAAAAAATGTAATCAATGAATGTAGAAATATAACATTAATGTATAATATTTTTTTAAAGCCTGATTATGAAATGCTCATTTTATGTGCACACCAATGCAGCGTGCAATATTAAAGTGGAAAAGTGAAAACTACTTTTTCCATTGGGATGACAGTAACACTACCAATCACACTGCGTATAAAATATGGCGATGTTTGCGATGTGTGCAAAGAAAAAGGGTCGAAAGAAAAGTGTCGAGCAGCACTTTTTTCTGTCAAAAATACATAATTCTTTGAAAGTATCGTGCACCCATAAATTATGCTTTAGGGTTCATTATTTTCAGAAAAGTAACTCCTTTTTGTCAATACTGACCATTAAAAATGAAAAAAAACAGTGCAAAAGGTAGTCCTCTAAAGGACATACATGTGGACTTTTCCATATTAAAAAACTGTATTTGATTGACTCTGTGCCAAATTTCAAGGGCTCTAATGTCATCAGAATCTGAGATATGGCATGCCAGGATTTGGATTAGTTGATGCCAGATGGCATAGTCATTCCTGCAACCATGAATATTTGTTTGAAAAGAGGTCTTAGTAGTCTAGAGGACATTTAGTATGCAAAGTAATAAGTTCCTTCTATGTTGTCTTCATATTTAAGTTGAACAATATATGTAGCAACATATTCATACTGTATATTGGCGTGAATACATTCTAGCTGGCTACTTCTTTTCCACTGGCTGTCACAAATGACTTTCCACATGTGTCGTCCAGCTCATACTCACACCTGGGCTTAATACCAGGATTAGACACCATTAACACTATAAAACATGATGCAATCAAATTCAGTCATTCAGCAACAATTTTAACCTTTGTGAAACTTGTAACATTCCATTTCTGCTGAGACTGCTTCAAGAAGATGTTGACTCAACTTTCTGGTAATTCTTGAGTCCACTGCACGGACAAACCATCAAACACATTACAATTAAAGCAATGCAGCATCACAAACTTTGATCCATAGTGAATTTAATTTAAATTTAAATGTGAAGCAGCAATTAGAATGCTCTGGAATGTTGTTTCCTTACATTCCAAACAGCGCATCATGAGTCAGCTCCATTAAACAGATGGCATGGAGCAGAGTGAGGGAGCTGCATGTCATAAAGGTATCATGTCTGATTTCAAAGGCAGGATTTAGTGAGCAGAGGGGATGGGTTGTAACCTTGTGCCCTGACGCTGCTCTTTTTAAACAGGAACAGCAGTGAGTGAAGGCTACAGTATGAGAGCAGGGGTATTTCTATGCTCTTACTTCACAGGCTGTATCCGCTGCTTCCTGAGGCAGTGAGTCATCGAGTGTTAATGTATTCTCAAGAGTGCCACCAAATGTGGCCTGGGAGGATTCAGTCATGTTGCAGCACAGTAGGAGAAAAGGGACAGAGCAGAGATTACAGATTATAATAAAACCTAATCAATGGTATAAAACTATCATATCAGTTTTGGTTGTAAAATAGCTTCACAGGCACCATCAACATGTGACCAATACCAGATGCTGTTGTGCAGGCAGCTATAAAAGGCTGATGCTTGACTATCCAGTTTCAAGTGCATGAATATATATATTCTTTATAGCCATTATTCAACCAGGTAAAGGTCTCTTCGAGAATAGAAATCTCCTTTTCAAGAGTGACCTTGCCAAGAAGGGCAGCATAAGCATCGAATCACTGAAGTAGTTTACCACATGCCCTAATATGAACATTATGTTCAATGTTTTCTATCACCTCAATTAAGATGAAGGATATATTGCATATACTCGAGGTATCGCGAGTTGTTCAATGCACGATATATACTATACTATACTATATATACTATACTACTATACTATATCGCGAATGTTGAGTATAAATTGTCACATCGTTTTTATAAGCCATTACCGTTTCAGTTCTCTCGCTCTCTCCTGCAGCCCTCTGACACACATACACACACACACACAAAGCAGAGTTTTTGCAGAGCTCCCGCTGTTATTATTTAGTCACAATTTGCAACCACAGAGCACTATGTGTTTTGCAAGTACCATTAATATATGAACTGGAGACCAAACCGCAACAAAGGTTTAACATTTCATACAAGAACCATGCCGTGTAAACAGCCCCTAGTGATTCCCCTCAGCTAATTTCCAGGTCATTTCCTTGTCACCTTACTAAATTTTTGCAATTTGGGAACATTTCTTGGAAAGTTTCTCGTCACATTTTTTCACCACGTTTTTTAAATAAATCAAACCAATTTTCCCAGTTAAGAGCAATTGCAATGCTACTTAAAAGGTGCCTAAATGAAGAATACTGTTTTGATCCAGGTGATAAAGCCTTAAGCAACTTGTTGAGCACTTAATGTGTAGCGCTCTGCTGCTTCTTTTCCTCAAACCACGCTCTGCCACTCAGAGAGTGCGGTACTTTGAATCACGTTACCAACAGCAGTTTTACAAAAATTTACAAACAATCCAGTTTGTGCCAGAGTGCGCTCTGGGGGCGGGGGGCATATTTGCAAGTCACATAGGCGCTCCTTGTTATAAAATGTAGTTGCACTATCTTCGAAGACGGTTGCAAAAAGTGTGCATCATTGCCCCATGGCATTTTGTGTCTCACCCTGCTCTAGGACAGTGAGACATTTTGTATAAATGTTAAAATAAATTCCGACGTCATTTGACAACACTTTGCACAAACTACACCTGCTTTGAGTGTTGGTACTGTGAATGGCAATGCAGGATTAGTTGACCCAGTCATCTGGAGGAATTTTTTGGGTCCAAAACTTCTAGGAGAGAAGCTGAAGTCACCTACACAGTCAGAGATGACCATCAGCAGTTTAAGTTTGAGACTTTATTTGTCTTGACATATTGCCACACTGGACTGTTTGTGTATCATTTTTGTGCAAAAATAGTATGTCTATTTAAGCCCTCAGATCCTGGCATGCGCTTGTGGTAAAAATAAAAGTCAGCATGAATATGTGTACATGTGTGCTCATCTTTTTTTTCTGTTTGGTCAGCTGTTAGCTATCGGAACCACCAGGCATCCTCTACATCCTCTAATATGAAAAGTAAGTGGTTGAATGTTTGTGGTCTGCTTGGAGATATACCGTATTTACATATGTCTCCTTAAGAGGGTCAAATTAAGTTGATACAGTCGTCCCTGTTTGCCACAGACTGGATGGCAGAACATCACTCAGCCAAACGGGGCATGTGCTCTGAATTGTGAACATGCAGTCTGATATTAGTGGAGATAAACAGCTTATCTCAACTTAGTAACAGAGATCAATTCCTCCGCAGCAGATATAGGGGAATGCTTTGACATAAAGGCCGGGGATTCTCTGGTGCTGACAATGTATGAAAGTAGACAGAATGATTGCTTCATCTTGTCCACATGCATCCATCCATCAAGCAAATAAAGGGTACCTGTGCCTGTACAAGAAAAGTATCTTTAATGTGAGGGTCTTTGTGATCTTCTTGGTACCGAAATTTTGAGACTCATCAAGCACACAATATATAATAATTATATATAATCTCAGGCTCTAGAACACATTCCATTTTAACATGTCTCAAGTCTTTGGCTCAATATGTCTCATACCTGAGAGGATCCAAGCAGACTTGCTTCTACTGACTTTTCTCTAATTGGTCTGTTAAGTTTGACCACATTTGTATTACCATAGGGTCTATTTCAAGCCTGTTCCCATCCTCATTATTTTTGGATGGGTCCCTCAAGGCCTGTATCCCAGAAGAAGTTTTTGGTCAGGCTTGCAACTAAGTCTAGGTAGGGCAATGTCTTGGTCAGGGGGTCTACCTCTTTGGTTCAGACTGAAATATCTTAATAACTACTGGATGGATTACCATGAACTGTGGTACAGTCATCCAAGGTCCCCAGAGTATTGCCGTTAATAACTAACTAATACGATGAAGATGGTAAATATTCCACGTTTCACGTGACCATGTAACAGGATAGGTTCACAATCACAAGTCTGTCCTAACAGTAGTCAGGTGGTCATATGAACATATAAAAATAAATAACAGCATACAATTTGATCCTTGAAACCATAAATCCTGTCTATCCTCACCAAGATCCCCTCTTATCTCAATTTTAAGGTAAATGACGAGTGCAAAAATCCATGCAAAAATGTATTACGCAGTTTGGCTTCAGCAGTTAGAATCTTCCAAAGTTTAAGTGTTTCCTTCCAACGCAGCTCAGCAAGTGACACTCTCCAAGGAAACAGGTAAAGATAATTTCATATTTAAATATTTATTTTGGAAGATACTGGCTTGATTTATCCAACTCAGACTGCTGATACCTCACATTAACTTAAATAATTTCCTAAAAGCATTTCACAGGTATGACAGGTATTATCAGGAGGAATGATTACATCAAGAAAGGACACCTAAGTATTGTTATCCATTAATTTCTAGAATTTTAGCTCTTAAAATGCAAGTTTTTTGTCTTGATACCACTATGTTTTTAGTTTTTTTTTTGGTTATTACAGCCTGGCAAATGTCAGTGATTAGCAGCAACATTGATTGTGACCTTGCAGCTAGTGGAAATAGTATTTGTATTATGTGTTTTCTCCATATGCGAAATTGGTACAAATAACGTCATCATTCAGGTGGAACATAGTAAAAATGACGCATTCCAAGGTAAAAGCCCAGAATGACACCCAGAAACCTATTAAGGACCTTTAAGATTATCATTAAGCATTCTAACATGCAAATTAAGTTTACAAAAAACACTCTGAGGAAATTAAGATAAAAGTAGCCACAACTTTATGACTTTAAATTTTGTTGTTTTTCTGAAGTAACCCAGTGCAAAGTTCCTCTTAATGGTGATTAGGCTTGGGCAGTATCACAGTTTGACAGTACACCAGGGTATTCAGAAGTCTCGAAGGTATGTTTTTCAATACCATCATAAATACAAGCACTCTTCTTTTTATTTAAGTCTATTGCATGTAGTGCACAGCATGTCCCACCAGAGCTCAGTCTCTGGTCTCAACTGGTGGAATAGGCAGCTAAGCTGAAAGACACTGCGACACATAGTGGTGGAGAGAGAAGTTACAGGACTGTAAACAGCCAACGGCCAGCAGGCAGAGAGAGAGCGTGGGGAATAACAACATGTTTTTTTTACATCTAACTCGGTGAATTAAGGATTTATTTTGACAAAATTGAAACTGCTGATCGGTGGAACAGTGGACTTAGTAAAATACCGGCAAGATTAAGAAAGTATTTAAAAAATGAAATAATACATACTGGCCAAGCCTAATGGTGACTCTCATAGATACAGTCAAAAGGTCTCTAGAAAACTTCATATCAACAAATACCTTCCCGGGGTTGTCCACTTACAGACACAAGGAGAGTGCAGACACATAAAGGAGATGATAAACATGTAGGAAGAGTAATCTGTCGACAAGGCATATTTTCATCTCATTCATACGATAGGCCCCTTCCATGGTATAAATAAACAGAAAATGATAGCCTTGTAAATAGCTCTGCTATGACCCTGTAATGTCCTAAATAGATCTTCTGTTTAGGTTATGAAGCGGGTATATTACTCTCCTGCAGATACACACCCATGTGTTTACATGTATTCATTTGTGAATGTTTATTTCTACTACTTAGTCATAAAACAATCCTTGGGATAAACCATCTGAACATTCCTTTAGGATTATTAGTCAATTTGTGTTCATGTGTAAACATGTGCAACACAAGTGTAAGTACAGTATGTTCACATTGGCATCTCTTGTAATGGGGTGGGGGCTGGAATCTATATTCAGACAGGCAAAAGAGGCATGCCTTTTTATTACCACTGTTTGCAAGTCTGCATCTGTGACAAATTCATTCCTTTTCATTCATTTGTGCTGCAAAACAACAACAAAAAAGTTGTTCGACACTTCATGTGATTCTGACTAGATCGCATTTATTAACAATTTTTTTTTTAAACCGTAAAGTAGCATTAAAGATATCTTTTGACATGCAAGTGCAAGAAGTAATGGTTTCATACCAGAAGGGGGGCCATAGGAAGACAATAGCTAGCAAGTAAACATGCAGGGTTTTCCATGCATTCATTCATTTGTATCAGTCCACTATGATTACAAACATCTGCCACCACAAATAGCTTTTCATCAGGAGCACTGTTGGAATATACACACTGTTATTACTGTTACACGGTTATTTATAGCACCACATTGTCGGGGAGCAGAGCGCACTGTGGGCAGAGACAGAACAGCAGCACATCTGGCGCATTCAAAGTGAAATTTTATTCATTCTGCTGCGTCTAAAAAGTTGCTTACACTCACAAACAGCTGCACCTCTCACCCATTGATCTAATTTGATCAACTCTGAATGGATCTACAGATCAATTATCCACCCTGTGAGTCACAAACTGCTGCTGAGGAAAAATTAGAGCTCATGGAGAGCTCTGCCTGAGCTGCATACACGGACCTACAAAAACCTCCACAAAAACTCAGCTTTTGAAACTTTACATTTATCCTTTATCAGATTTTTTGGCAGCAAAAAAAAATCTGAAAACACACAGTGACATGTCATCCTATAAAGCTGACAAGGCAAACATGTAAACAGCAGAGAACTGCCAACTTATACATAACAGACAAGAAGCAACTTAGCATTTATCCACAGTACAAATGAAATAAATAAGACACAACAAGTTTTTTATTTTTTCATTTAGAGGTGTTGGTTGGCATATAATTTCCCAATGGACAAAGCCAGGCTTTGACTTCCCCTATGCACTTAAAGGAGGGCTGCACTAATTTAGTATTTTAACTCAGAGTCTCGATGGACAGTTTAATAAAAGAATGAAAAGAGATGCAGCGGAACCAGAGATAGTGTCTATTTTATTCCACCTATTCTTCTTCCTTGTCAGACCAGGTTGCCTGCCAACATCTTGATAAGAGATTCAGGTGTTTCAGTTAGCTTGTAGCAGCCTCAAACCTCCAGCCTAAAGCAGAGATAAGGAGCATGAGACAGCGATCTGATAAGCATTTTTTACAACTCCACACCTCAAATTTTCTTCATTTTAAAACTTGTGGTCTACAGCCCCGACTGACTCTTTCTCCTATGTAGTAGTACTCCCCAACACCTGGATACACACTGTGATGTGCAAACCCTGTAACACACAGGGATAAGAATGATATCAATCTTGCCACATATCTCTATAAAAATGGAGTTGGCAGCCATTGCTGGTGTCTCTACTCTCTCTACAATCCCATTACTGTTATTTGCTGCAGTGACACAATTTCCTCTTGGGAAACAATAAGGCTTATTTGATCTTGTGTCATATCTTTTAACTAGAAAGTCTCATAATTTAGTAAGTTCCTCTCCAAGGATGTAGGATTTACTGCATGCTAGCTTACCAAGGATTTACCTGCATGCTAGCTTTCCATCATTTCAGACTCTGGAATAACCCTTGTTCCAGCCTTGGGTTTCAATGTGTTAACGATGTCAGTTAGATTTGGTTAGGTCAAGGCAACAGAATATTAAATAATCCATATTTTCTCAATACATCACAGCCTTCCTTACCCTCAGGTATGCATAAGCTACAGGTTATAGACTTCTTTTTGTGAAATATATATTTGAAAAAAAATTCAGTTATCATATTGGTATTGGCCATGAGAAGCAGGTAATCCTAATCAATGGTTGTAAAATAAATCCATATCATGCGTCTAGGGTTGCATATACCGTTTTCGAGGTATACTCTGGAATGAAAATCAATAGTTATATCAAGTACAGGGTCATTATAACTGATAATGATAATAATAATAATAATAATAATTGTGTAATACCCTGATACTGTGAAACCACAATATTTTTTTAAACTGATATTATACTGTGAAAATCTCGTGCCACTGCAACCCTTCTGACTACTCCCCATTATGAGGTCCACCTGCTCACCTGCTCTACTTCCAGCCCATTTCCAATTATTCCCTGTCAAATCCTGTTTTGTGCTCCTCGCTAAGCATTCCAGCTTCTTCACCTGCCTGCCTATTATCCACATGCATGATCTTCTGTCCGCTGACTTTTGTCCTTTCACTGACTCCATCTGGCTACATTTGCTTTTCTTTTTTTGCCTGTCTGGTTTCCACACTCCAGTTTGCCCTTTGGTCTTGGAGTTAAGACTTTCTTATTCCTATCTACTTGGTCACTGGGTTGTGCTTTTGGATCTTAACCTGTGAGACTGCACCTCCCTATCTCTGCCTTCACGTCTTTGTCAGTCTACGTCTGGTGCAGGTCTAAATTTTACTTCTCTATTCGACTTTACATAGTTTTTTTCACACGTAGCTGCAGGAATAAGCATGTTGAAACTGTAGGTTTTAGACAGTGATGCAGAATTGTGTATGAGTTTTTCTTGGCATTGTTCATTGTACTGTATAAACTCAAAATATTATGGATTAACAACTACTTGTACAGAGGATTAGACCTAAATTTGGCAACAACAAAGAACTTACAACCTGAGCTGTGAGATGGAGAGAATAGTGACGGCAAAAAAAGAAGTTCTAAACATCAGATCTTATTCCAGTTTTAGCAAAATATCTAGCATGGCCATGTGTGTTGGCAATGATTGAGCCATTTAAGGAAAAAAGAGAGTTTGGAGCGGTTCCAAGGAATGGATACAAGAGCCTGCTAGTCTTAAATATCAGACAGGAGATTTCACTCATTTCTACATAAACAGATCGGTGAGTCAGGGTCGAGAAAGTGAGGTGTGTGTGTGTGTGTGTGTGTGTGTGTGTGTGTGTGTGTGTGTATGTAGGGGCTGAATCTGTTCACTCTCGGCCTTCACTGCTCTGGCCACAATCGCAATCCGCCGCCGACCTCTACGCTCGTCCAAGTCTTCTTCCCCACGAGGGCTGACATACTCTGGTCTAACGTAATGAACCCACTGAACCTCACCAGAGTTCTCTCATTTATTAGTTATATCACAACTGAGGCAGGCGGACTCCAGGGAGGAAAAGGAAGAATATCTCTGCAGTGTAGATCAGTGCTTTGTTCTGGGTAACTGGCTGTGTGACTGGCTGACTAAGGGGATCAGAGAGACTCTTCCATGGCTCTTATAGGGTGTAAGAACCATGAAAGAGTTTCTCTAAACCCTTAGGGACCGCTTTTATATTACACTCACTCTGCACACAAAATGCACTTTTCAAAATCAAGCTTTAAAAAATATCATACATTAATATTATTTTCTACTTTCACTGTGTTATTTTTTTAACCAACATCAGTCCTAATCATAAATATCAAATATTCATTACTTTTTCTTTTTTTTTTTTAAATTCTAACTCTTTAAATGCCAGTTTTTGTCATGATGCCATAACGTTTTTGATTAAAAAAAAAAATCAGAAACAGAAAAAATAATTATTTTCAATATACTACATGCTAAGTAGATTTATTTGATTATCACAGCCTGGGATAAGTTAATGATTAGCAGCAACACTGATTTTTATACATTCTTATTATTTGTGCAGTGCCAAATACTCACACCCATGTCGCTCTCGAGTTTATTTTTTCAACTAACATTATCAGTCCTAATCATAAACATCAAATATCCATTAATTTCTAGAATTTTAGCTCTTAAAATGCAAGTTTTTTGTCTTGATACCACTATGTTTTTAGATTTCTTTTGGTTATTACAGCCTGGCAAATGTCAGTGATTAGTTGATTGATTGGTCACTGATCGTGACCATGCAGCTAGTGGAAATAGTATGTATTTTCTCCATATGCGAAATTGGTACAAATAACATCATCAGGTGTAAAATAGTAAAAATGACATATTCCAAGGTAAAAGCCCAGAATGACACCCAGAAATAATAATAATGATAATGGCTTTATGCTTTGATAGCTGTGGGATCCAAAATGTCAGTTTGAATGGGTTTCAATGGTGCATTTTTGCACTTAACAGTATGAATGTAAAAATTTAGTTTCCACAGTGTATTTTAGACTTATTGTAGGAGCTGAGCTGGAAATTCCAAGATTAAACAAAAATACACAGTCTTGCCAAAATATATGCCACATCCATGACCACCAGCCAACAGCCAAAATGATCAAAAATGAAGAAAGAAAACCGTGTAAAATGCATCAAACAGTCTCTAAGGGATAAATAATGTGCTGTTACCTGTCATTGTTTGATGCCCTTTATTGAGCTGGTATTTATGTCAGGAGGTATAGAACGATTCTCTCATCAGTTTCTGCTGTGTCGGTAATTGCGATCGACTATACTTCCATTGATCTATTTTCAGGGTGCATATCTGAGGCCAGGTTAAGGTGGCAGCAGGGTAAGTTAGACGTCCCTCCCCAAAGCCTCATCCTCCGGTGATTTTTGGCAGATCTGGGCATGGATTATGGAATATGTACTCCTTCCTGCGTATTCTGGCACTGCCATATGGCATCCTCCCAGCTAGACCTGTATAGACAGTCTCCATCAGGAGGGTTCCAGGGAGCAACCTGATGCCCAAACCAGCAAAATTGGCTCCTTGCAATGTCAAAGAGCAACAGTTGTACCCTGAGCTTCTTCTGGACGTCTGAGCTCCTCACCCTGTCTCTAAGGTCGACACCCTATGAAGGAAACTCATTTTGATCACCTGAATGCCTGATGCATAAAGCTCATGACCATAGCTGTAAGGGTAGAATAGAGTGCAGACTGACTGCTAAATTGACAGATCACCTTCAATCTCAAATACTTTTTCAACACTACAATCCAGTACATCTCCCACATTAATTGACCTGCACTTGTATAGCGCTTTTGTAGTCATTTAATCACTTAAAGCGTTTTCATACTGCAAGTCAAATTCACCCATTCACACTCACACGCTGGTAGCCGAGGCAACCGTACAATGGGTCTTTTTTAACCATTTATACACATTCAATCACACACTAATGGAACAGCCATCAGAAATACTTCACAAAGGATACTTCAGCATGTTGACTGGAAGAGCCGGGGATCAAACTGCCAACCTTTCCACTGGAAAATGACCCGCCCTACCTCCTGAGGGCCTCCACAGCCGCCCATTTACTGCCAAAGCTTTACCAATCCTTACAGTCTTTGTCTGACAATCATTATGATAATTTTCTCAAGGATTTAAGCAATGATTTCACCACTCTGTTTGCAGAACTCATGGACCTCAGGGAAGCAGGTGGATTTTTTTTAGTTCTGTAGCTCTTTGCATGATCAGCAAACACTTTCTAAAACTCACTACATTGCAAAGGAGCCCACCCATGACCAACAAAAGGCCCTAAAATGGCTGCACCCTGTCAGGCACCTGCACTGCCCTGAAGCTAAGACTAACAGGAGGAAGCAACTTTCATATGAGGTTGTTTGACTCCTCCTACTATCCCAGTTGGGACAAACACCCAAAACAAATGGTCTGTCAATGGTACCAGCCCTGCCCCCCCACCCTGGCCCTATGCCCTGGCACCACCCTTTCGCACTTAAAGGCTTTTAAGTTATTATAATCACTTTTGGGCATTTGGCCACTGGACTCTGTTACTGCTGTCGGTCATCTACTGTCACTGCTGTGGACTGTAAAGCCTTGTGTCATTTATTTTTTGTCCTCATGTCATGTTATATGTTTCATCTCCTCAGCCTGCCACAGAAATTGTAACAAAATAGTTTGTTTTTTAAATTGAATTGAACTGAATAATCACACTAATAAATATTTAATAGGAACACACAAACATGTTAAGAAAAGTAATATTCTCAGACCTATTAAACAGAGAAATACAACCATACAACTTTTGAATTCAACCTTCCCTCGGTCACTGAAGACTGACAACTGTCTCGTTAACTCATCAAAAAACATACTCCATTCAAACCGTCATTGTTACTCTTACTAGTAATTTAGTGTTACAGCAATCACCAGCTCCAGTTTGGTCAAAATAAATCCCAAATATACCAACATTCCTCACAGTTTCTCTGTGCCTGTTGGCCGCTGGCAGTTTACAGTCCTGTAAATTCTCTCTCCACCTCTAGGTGTCGCTGTGTCTTTCAGCTCAGCTGCCTCTTTCACCAGTAGAGCCCAGAGACTGAGCTCTGGTGGTGCGTGCTGTGCACTTCATAAAATGAGTTTAAAGAAAGAGGGGATCCTGTGGTTATGCTGGTACTGAAAAAACAAAACACCCTGGTAAACCGTAACACCATGATACCTCCCAAGCCCGATAATTTTCCTTGTTGTATTAAGTGTTGTTTGAAATATAACCAATGCACATGACTATAGCTGAAGTTACCTGAAAACAAGTAAATTTCCTAGGTTTCCGGGGATAGTGTGCTTCTGTTCTCGGGACATAAGATGTCTCATTTTCAGAAAATATATTAATCTCTACATGTGACTGTCCTGATGCATTGTTCCTTACCTTGAGATTATTGCCCTGTCTTGTCTCATATCAGATGACAAACTGCTCTGTTGTTGGAACCAATATAAGAATGGCTCCTTGTGAGAGATAAATCCCTTCTGCAAATTGAGAGCAGCTTGCGAGGACACAGATCTGGTAGCAATTACTAGTGCATGTGCATACATAACCCCTCTTTGCATTTATAGAGTGCATGTGAAACACAGGATATAAAATGTATTCATAAACATTCTAAATAACATTCATCAGTAGGGCTGCACCTAAGGATTATTTTGGATTAATCTATTGATTATTTTTTCAATTACTCGATTAATCTATTGATTAATTTTTTTTATTGATCTAACTTTTAATTTTTTTATTACTTGATTAATAGAACAACAAATTTACAGAAAATAACATTTTGAAACACTACAGGGCATTATTCCCAAACAAAACATATCCAAGTCTTAACTGGTAATCTTTGTTTTACAGTCTGATATAAAATTAATGCAAGAGCTTGTTCCACTCAAGTAAAAGGAAGGTAGTGCAATCTACTTTTAGCAATCCAACAGCAAAATAAATAAAACAATGTAAAATTAAAGTTACTTTTAGTAGGAGTAACAAAACAGGTACTCTTTGTTACAGTAACAAACCTCAAATCTAGCAGTCAAACAAAACATATTACAGTAAAATTAACAGAAATAATTATAACTAGTCCATTCTTTCTGCATCAAAATAGTCCAGCCTTAACTGGGCCTTAAGGCATATTGCTGCCTGCTGATATGAGTGCTGTATTTTCATATTTATAAGCACATATTCCACTCATTTATAAAGTTGTGCAAGCCCTTGCACAGCTGACAACCCCGTCCTGTAAATGTTTCAAAATAAAATGCATTGTATCAGCAACTGATGGCATTGTGTCCACAGAGACACAGTCAGATAGCTTTTGTTTTGAAAGGGATGCAAGGAAGTTGAGGTAAAACCAAGCATCTTTGTATTTCCTCATCTCTGTGACAGAGAGAGGCTTTATACTGCAGTATAAAGTGACACAGAGTCAATGTAATCATTCAGACTAATAAATATTTCAGTTTGCGTCACGTGTAAAAAAAAACGGCAAGCCACATTTCTCTAGATGTGCTGCAGCTGACAAGCAGCTCAGACGCGCCTAATGCGCTACTCAGTGTGCACGCTCTAACTTGTTAACATGAGCGCCGAAACAAAAACAACACGATCTGCGCTGCTCACGCTCTTATGGCGCGCGCTGTGTGAAACGGTGCAAAGCGTCGAGTGGTGAGATCTGTGTCAATATTAATTGGACCCTGTGCCAACTGATTCTGGATGTTTCCATCTGCATGCTGCAGTAACACTGACTTGAAAAGCAGCAATTTGTGTGAAGTCTACACTCATCGTCTGTGTCTGACTGCACATTCTCAGGTCATCTGCTGCAGTGACAGGCAAAGCAAACCAGCAGTTGACCACAGCAGGAGTTAGTGGCATTTCAACTGCACTTATGAAGTGCCGGAAGAAGTATTACCAACGACTACACTGATAGTCGATGATAATGAGAGTATACTGGCCAGGAAAATCACAATTGCAATGTTCACAGTGAGGGATCCGTGTAAAAAAATTTCCCTTTGCTCATATCAGCAATTGCGTCGAGTTGGCTTGCAGGCTTCACCATTCAGCACCCTGTCAAACACTCAGCATGCTACTAAACACACTGACTGTGTGGTTATCAGATAAAGCCTCATATCAAGTTAGGATAACATTTGATAGACGCCATACCTGGACTGTATCTCAGATTTCTCACTGCAGCCGATTAGCCAAAAAAATGAAGGCCATGATGTTAGAGATATGGGCTTGCAGCAAGAGGGTCATTGTTGTATATCCAACAACTAGGGAAAAGTGGCAAAGTACACGCACATTGGGATATTCATGTTAATATGGACCTGAACTGTGCAGACACTAGAAGCATTGCTGGTATAATCCAAGGTTTTTCTCAGGACACACAACTCCTTTGAAGCAGGGGCACATGCTGGTGCTGAGACAACACTTGCTATCTGACTGCAAGCAAAGAATATTAGGGCTATCACCGTTTCTCTAGATGTGCTGCAGCTGACACGCAGCTCAGACGCGCCTGACAGGCGCTGCTCAGGCGCTGCTCAGGCAGGCACTGTGCATGCTCTAACTTGACACATGAGCGCGAAACAAAACAACACAATCAGCGCTGCTCAAGCTCGATTACATCGATTACATTGATGCGTCGCCGCAGCCCTAAACAATATGATTTGGAAACAAGAAATTAGTGCCATTGCTAGCTGGCCAAGTTTCAGTTACACTCTTGTCTTCTGTTCAGACTCATATGTAGCCATGACAGTAGACAACTCTTCAAATATTGATGTCACTGCAAAGAAGCTACAAATTCTAAAACATGGACGCTTCACACATAGCAAAATTTGCACCAAATTTGGCATTCTTGAGATATTGCATTCACAAGTATGGGACAGTATGATGGACATCCTAAAAACATGTGGCTGCAGCTAAAAGTCTGCATCGTAGAGATGATTATATTAGTTTGTCTGTTCTGCATCTTTCCTTGTTGCTCCTGGTAGAGCCAGGTAAATATTTTTGAACTAAAGTAGGTCGTCACACGATCGACAAATGTTTCTCAGTTACAATTCTGACGAATTCTGTGCTCACTTCCACACCTGTGGTGTTAACTGACAAAGAATCCTAGTTCACAAAGATTGTTAGATGAGTAAAAGCAAATCTGTGGTTTGCATGTATTTCATGAGATCATGTTGGGTTTTCTTGTTCTTCTCATACAGTTTTACTTAAGTTCAAGAGAAAAAAAGCCTTTAATGGATGAGGCCTTCCATTTTTCTGTTTAGAGGATGTGAGTGATCTGTTTTTGATTTGATTTTGTTCCCAGTTTCTCAATCCTGTGTTCAAAATGGTAATCCATCACTCTACCATGCCATACCCTTGAGCAACACGCTGTACCCTCCAGCTGCTCCAGTGGAGTTGCTCAAGGTTATCAGTAGCAGAATTTATGAGCAGATCAGCAGTGGAGGACAAGGAGTGGTTCTAGTGACCTTCTCCAAAAGCCAATTGGTGAAAATACATGAATTTGGGGTTGAACAGTATGGAGCTCATTTTATTTTTCATGAGCAAATTACGGTTGATTCTAAACGTGGGTACTTACTGTTGTTGGATGTGCTGTTGGATGTAATGTGGTCGAACGAGCTGGGGGGCCGGCTTGACACTTAGTTTCATCTGGGCCATGTTGTTTGAAGGAGCGGGGGCAGGGGCATAACCGTTGGGAGGAACTTGCTGAGGTATGGGCCGCTGGGGGACCACATTGTGTCCATTAGTGTGTCCATTTGAGTTAGCAGTGGTGTGCCCGTTGGTGGGCCCACTCCCAGGCACTGCTGGAAAGGGCTGTGTGGGCACCGTCTTCTGTTCGCATGCCTTCCCCTTTGAGCCAGGCTTGCAGACACAGAGCTGAGGCCTGAGGCACATTCCTCCGTTCTGGCATTGAGGGATGCAGTTGGCTACAACACAAAATCCAGAAAGAGCAGAGAGAGGAGAAGAGAAGAAAGAGAGGAAGGAGAAACAGATGGAGAATAAAAATGAGTGATGACAGCAAGAGATACAAAACAATAAAATACTGGATGCAAGTATATACCTTCAGATAAACTAAACTTGATGTTTCGTGATTTTAAACAAGCATTCATGCACATGCACCTCAGTCATTGGGGATTTAAAGGCTGCAACAGCCACCTTTTTTTTCCTTTTGGAAGCTAACGATCTTGCAAACAGTGACCCTGAAAGTTCCTTTGCAAAGTCTGATCCTGTGACTAAAAACTCTCTGACTTCTGACACACTGTCTTAAGATGTGGAGCATGTCAAACATCAGTCTTCTAAATGTAATTACAAAGTTTTCTAGTGTGTGGAAGGCATTAATCAGTTATGATTTTATTGTTTTATTTATATATTGGTTTATTTGTCAGTGACAATGCAATGAACTTAGTAGCAAGTTCGAGAAGAAATCACTGATGTGTTGAGTACAGGGTTCCTAGCCTAGGCTAATTTGCAACACATGTCCCTTATTGGGCTTTTCTCTCTAAGAATAAAGAAAACAAAGCAAAACATATCACAAAACATAACATAACATCCTAAACGGTGTATAAGACAGATTGGGCACATTATAAAGAGTTACATCTGCATATTAGATGATCCAATAATGTGTGTGTGTGTGTTCTCTAATTCATGACAGAATACGTATTTCACATAATGTTTGTGTTTCTGTAAGCATGAATGTGGTCTTTATGATAATATGTGTACATCTGTCTGTGTGTGACTGTTCTGCCATCTGTGTCCATGTCTGTGTATGCATAAGCAGTAATCAGTGATCGCGTAGATGCTTACAAATGCTTGAAAATGTGTTAAACTTGTTACAACAATGAAACATACTGATGAAGGATAAATTACTTTGAGATACATACTTTCAATATGTACCTCACTTTACTTAACACATACAGTGATAACTTATGTTACAGCATGGATTGTTATATCACACTGAGTCCTTACTACAGTTAAATGTTGATGTGTGTATAGGTGAGTATTGGTATTTATAATGCATCATAAGCTCCATCAGTCAGCCTCTATTTCATAACTAGTCAAGAGCATCAATAGGACACATTTATAAATCATTATAAGTCACATCTACAATGCAAATACAGTGCATCAGTAAGCATTATGTGTTGTTTGTATATACAATTGTTTATATGTGTCATAAAGCATTATGAATGCATTACAAAAACTGCTCCAGACCAGGTTAAGTTTGCCGTATAAGTTTCCGTAGTGATCTAGCCAGGTTAAAAGAGAGTCACCTTTACAGTGCAGGAAATCCGGACTTTAGAGTCAACATGCCTCACTGGCACATTAATCTCACTTTGTGGTACAGCCCTCTGGTGCGATACACATAAACTCTGGTGTGTCTAACTTTTTAATCCTTAAAGAATCAAATGTCTCCTTTTGAAAAGCTGAATCTTCCATCTGCACAACAAACTTGCCCTCAGGTATTAAAGTACCTTTGAGCCTTGAACCTTTACCCTTTAGCCTTGAAAGTTGTAAATCGAACAGGTCATAAATTGGTGTGGACCAAACACCTGGACTGAGACAGTTTGAGGCAGTGGGTTGCAGAGATATGTTGTGTGTCGTGCCACATGTATTTTGGTATATTCCTAAATAATAAGTGATGTATAAGTAGAAGCTACAAAGTAGATATCCAAGGTCCCCATCCTCAGCCCTCTTTTTTGTCCTGTTTCTACAATGACCCTGAAAGCTCAACACACTGAAAATTCTGAAAACATCTGCAAAAAGACGCAACACAATAAAATAAAGAAAAATCTTCACTAATCTCAAAAAACGCATACACATCAAAGGGAGGCTTTTGGACCCATCATCATAGATGCTTTAAGTTATGCTGTATTAATGAGGACATTAATTTCACGTATCCTATCATTTGTCTTTTTACCACAAGCGATTCATAAAATGACTTTATCGCAAACATCAAGTATAAATTGTCACATCGTTTTTATAAGCCACCAGCACTTTGGTTCTCTTGCTCTCATGTATGGGTTTCCACCTCTCACAGACACACACACAAAGCAGGGCTTTTGCAGAGCTCCAATCGAGACTATTTAGTAACATTTAGCAACCACGGAGCACCAGAGCGACTTGCAAATATTAGTAATAAATAAACTGGAGAGCTGTTAGTTTGTTGCTCGCTCACAGCGGATGAATCCGTCATGGTTATAGGCGCTGTGGTAACTGTTTATTGTCTGCTACCACTGACTTCTTACAGTTGACTGAAAGTCAACAGCTCAACATTTCCAGCCAGAGACAAGCAGTCCACATTGAGCCATGACCAATCTAGTTATTCACTTCAAATCAATTTCAGACAGGTGTCCAGCAGTTATTCTGTTGACAGCTGGTGAAAAGAGTTGTCTAACATCCTTTTAAAGCCATTAAAAAACAACTTTATAAACCATATTGTTCTAAGCTTGTCAATTTCATAGATCTGAATAAGCAACTCCACATTTCAGGGCTATGAATCAAATATTTACTTCAGCAGCTCTAGCTCTCAACAGCATCTTTACATCGCTGGTGTCAGAGGAGAGGATGATCATCATCAGCCAAATTACAACTGAAACTGGTGCTTCAACAGACAGGACACTGAGATAGGATAATAATAGTAGTACCTCTCATTGGATGGACAGGCCCTGGACATTGCTTTTGTCTTGCATTGCAAATTGTTTAGGCTTACCTTTTATTATATTGTAAAGAGACATTAGGCCAGTTTCCATTAACCCTCAAATTGCGCAAATTGAAATTGTGAATATAAAATACACTTAATGGAAACACAGCAATTTAAAAAACTCTTTGGGCTTGCATGAGGTGATATCTGAAGCAATTCCAAAAGAACATATTTCGTATATTTTAGTCTTTTCTAGGTTACATGATGCTATGGCGATGTGCTTATCAGTAGGAACTGGCTTCCTCATGATGCAGCAGGCGTTACAAAAGGTGTTATTGCATGACATAACTGCAAAAGTCGAGCGGATCATCCAGGAGTTTTGATCTACACTTCCTCTGTGAAATCATGGACTATCACCTCCCAGAAATCCCTCATACGTGGCCGCTCCCATATGTTAGGAGCTTGCCTGTCATTTATTGCTCGCATAACATGCCTACATGGCCTTGGACTGGAAATAATGACGGCTAGTGCAGTGGATGCAATAGAAATAAAGCTGCAAATGTTTTGAACATCAATCACCATGCTTCTGGGAATGTTATCACCAGAGGAAAAGTCACAGAACATCGCTCAGTGGAAACGCAGTCATCTCACAATTGTGTTTTATCGATATTTTTAAAAGAATAAAAAAAGTTAAGTAATAAAAAGTTTTGCGCAAATCTGTAACGAAAACCTACCTTGTGTGAGCACAAAGCAGACTACAAACAAAAGACAGCAATCTTTTTTTCTGTGGTCTGAACCTAGTAAACCTGCAGGTGTGAAAGAAACCTAATTAACACAAAAATCTTATATAGTAAGACTGAAAATTTATAATAGAATGTTAACACACGTATATACTGTGCTAATGTTGACACAATGTCACATTTAAATGTGTGGTGTCATCCCAGCTGGTAACACCTCTCAGTCATTTTTCAGTGAAGCTGGTTAAAGATAGTCATTTCAGTCACTTTATTAGCCTCTTCCAGAACCATCTGCTGCTATTAGATGTCATGACCTCCGGCGTACATCTATAAACGCGGCATACACACAGCAAAAGAGCTCCAAGTGCATGTTTACATAATATCCACATGGACGACAGGATGGCTTTTCAGTTTCTCTTATGATCCTTTAACAAATACATTTTATGTTTTGTTAGTTGATCTTGTATGGATTTCAAATTTTCTCACTCCACCTAAAGCAAACAGTGACTTATAATAACAATATAATGCATTATAACTCTGATTATAATGCATTATAAACTGATTTTGATGTATTACAGCAGAAAAAGAGCTACAATTCATGGTTCAAACTTTATAAATGCCCATTTTTTGTCACATGCAACAAGCTCGGCTTTAGTTAACATTAAGTAATTATAAAATGCTTTATAATGTATTGTTTTATGAAGCATTATGAATATTTATGAGTTCTTCTAACTATAATTATACAGTGCTATGAGAAGAATATAATGTATGCATTATTGACATGGGTGTCATAGAAAGTGTTATCTTGAATTTTAATCTTTTTCTGTATAATGATGAGATGAAATAAAATAAAGCTCCTGTGAAGCAGTGTGTGGAGGGATTTTTGGTTCTTTACTGTGACAAAATGAGGCTGTTGGCTTAATTTGTAAAAAGCAGCTGCCTTACTCTACAACAGATTTTCTTAAAGTCCAGACTCCAGTCTGGGTTTGGACCAGATGACAAGTTAATACGGACCCAGCCCACATCTCATATTAGGAATGTAATAATCCAATGTAATGAAACTTACGTTTCCTACTTTGAAAAAAAAATGATACTGATCAATAAATTATTAGTTTTGTAGAATATAGTCTATTTAGAGATAATTACTGTGATCCTGGCCTTAGATTAAGTCTTAAATGTAGTCATTTCCCAGTTTGACATAATTGTCATGGCAGTGTTGACAGCCAGTAGTTGTATGACGTTAAATCATAACCTGTCAGAGTGCCAGGGTCAGCAAACAGGCGTCACCTTATTTTGTTCAAAATGAAGAAGTAAGTTAACAGCTAATAGGCTAAGCATTCTGTCCTGCTAGCACCAGACTTCAGTGTCCTTTGTCAGTGTACATTACGTCGCCAATGCCTTCAGGATGTCACTATCCAAATGTATGTATGTGAATGTATTTTGTCTCAGACTGCATTCAACTTGAATGTACGTTGTTTGTAAGTTATCAGCAAGTTCCATAAGTTTCCAAACAGTCATTCTGCTTATCTGGTTATTCGGGACCTTTGACTTCATTCGGACCTTTAAATATTAAGTTTGAGAACCCCTGCTCTACAGCCACAACAAATCTGAGGATTGACCTGATGGCTGCAATACAAAATAGGCAGTGGAGCCACCATATGACTGCCTACTTTTATGACCCAGATGCATGTAACTAATTGGCACTGTCTTCCAGTGTATTGTCATTGTGACAGGAAGCTTTCAGAATGACAAAATAACTGCAGCCACCATGTAAAATTCCACTTAGCAACCCAAGAAAGACACATAATGACCTTATGTGACACCACATGGTTCAATGTAGATGTAACTGAAGGGACTACAGATGGTTGGACATCTCTGTTTCTGTGTGCGATATGCTTTAGGTGATTGTTCAAGTTAGTATCAGAGGCAGCTATTAGGCAGCTTGGCAATCAACAAGTGACAGCTGGCAGACACAGTTGTCTGGGATTTCTGTTCAATCTCCATGCACATTATCTTGTTGCTATAAAGCTGCAATAACTGACTCAGTATTACTAGTGGCCACTACACTAGCCATCATTATTCCCAATTGAAGATGACATAGTCATGTGATGCAAGCAATAATGTAAAGGCAATTATATCTGTGATATCTGAGATGATAGTCCATGATTTCACAGAGGAATTGTGGATTCAAAACTTAAGGATGATCCCCTCAACTTTTGAAGAGTTATGTGATGCAATAACACCTCTTGTAGCCCCTGCTGCATCATGAGGCCATAGCATCATGTGACCTAAAAAAGCCAAAAAAGGGTTTCCATTGCAGTTTTGTAAAATGTGGCTTTTTCCAATCACCTGAAAAATCACCTCATGCAAGCGCAAAACTTTTATGCACTAATTGGTAGTTTGATTTTTAATTGACATGATTCCATTTGGTGTATTTTTTTTATATTTGCAATTTAAATTCTAATGTAAACGACATACTTATTCATGATGGCCATAAGTAGCCAACTATGAAGCACATCCACTAATCTCTTGCAATGTGTGAAACATTTGTTACCAAGTTGCTTTTTCACTTGTTTACCATGTTTTTAAAAGAAATCACACTAAATTATATGAACCTTTGAACCCTGAGCAAATTAAACACTTGAATTATGGCTGAAAGCAGCACAAGAAAACTGATTTTGCTCCAGGTTTCAAACGGTTAAAGAAGTCTTTTAACTGTATGCCCTATTTCTTTGTTCTTTTGCTTTGTAGTTTTTTAAGAAGTCTTGTGTAACACCTTAAGGTTAAGGGAATACAGATGAAAAATAGCCTCTTGGATAATTTTGGCATTTTTATACCCTGTGTATTTATGAATTTGCACTGTCCCTTTTTAAATAAACCTAAACCGAAGTTAGCAGACAACAAAAATTAGACCCAGAACATTAAAGGTAGTTGTTGTGTAAACCCTAAATTAAGACTTTTGACAAGTAAAGCTAAACAATTAATTATTTGAGGTCATTAAGTCATTTTGCAAATAACTAACTGACCAGTCCAGCTATCAAATACTGTCTTGACTGGATGCATATGTTCCTGTGCATACAAGTATACATGTTTTTGTCCTAGTGTACAGGAGACCATAAAAAGCGTGTAATTGCACAGGGCTCTTCTCTCCCCGCGCAGATCAAGGGCATCCATTTATCAACTACAAAGCGTGTCGCACACACAACATGGCAGGAGTTTAAACACTGCTCTCCAACACACATATGCACATGCATGCTTAGATATGTTTAGATAAAAACCACACAAAGGAAGTTAATAGCAGATAATACACCCCCATCTGGACTGTTCTCATTCCTCAATGTAAACATGCTGTTACCTTAACAGTAATCTTAATAATTTGATAAAGTCAGGTCCTAACAGTGAGCCTAAGAAACAGTAAGGTTTGATTGTTCTCCAATAAGACCTGCTTTAACAAAGACAGAAGTACCAGAACACACAAACACACACACTCAGCCACCTTTAAATGATACACTTTCCTAAAAGCCTTTCACTGTGTGTGTGTGTGTGTGTGTGTGTGTGTGTGTGTGTGTGTGTGTGTGTGTGTGTGTGTGTGTGTGGAGCCAGTGGGAGAAATGACTCAGAGAGAGGCCCTCTCATTCTCCCCAGGGTCCCAGAGGGTGTGTCACCTCCTCACTAAGCTTGTTAGTCTAATTAGTGGCTTTGAGATTTGTGAAAATGATGAAGGAAAAACTAAATGGCTGATGAAAGACATCTGCTGGCACCAGGAAAAGTTACCTCCTCTGTGGTTGTCCACATTTCTCAAGACAATCACAACATAGTCAATGTATGAGTAATGAGTCTTTTCTTATAAATTAGATCTGGCCAAGTCTGTAGACCCCACATATGACAAATATGATGCTGTTTGATTGATCAGCATATTTTACAGGTCCAGTGTTGAGGATTTAGGGTCATCTATTGGTAGAATTGGAATATAATATTCACAGCTATGTTTTTATTAGTGTATAATCAACTGGCACTAAGAACAGTTGTGTTTTCATTACCTGAGAATGAGACGTTCATATCTGCATAGTCCACCATATTGTTTATACATAACTGGCCCTAGGTATTAGGCTTGGGTGGTATCACTGTAAGATACTATACCAGGGTATTTAGAAATCCTAAAGGTATGTTTTTCAATACCTTCATAAATACAGGCACTCATTTTTCTATTCAACTTACTGTATGTAGTGCACAGCACGCACCACCAGAGCTCAGTCTCTGGTCTCTACTGGCAGAACAGGCAGCCAACTGAAAGACACAGTGACACCTAGTGATGGAGGGAAAGTTACAGGACTGAAACAGCTGGCAGCCAGCAGGGAGAGAACGAGTCATGTCATGTTGTTTATATCTAACTTGGTGAATTAAGGATTTATTTCTACCAAACCGGAGCTGGTGATTGTTGGAACAGTGGACTTACTAACTAGATTACTAGTAAACAAGATGGTTTGGGTGAGTTTTATTTTGTTTCTGTCCAGTTTGAATGAAGATAAAAAGGCAATAAAGCCCCGTCAGTCTTCTGTGACCGAGAAAAAGTTGAATTCAAAAGGTGTACCTTTTGAATTTCTCTATTTTAATAAAGAAAATAGGTGTGAGAATATTACTTTTCTTAACATTTTGTGGGTTTATATTGTGTATTTTGTATTTCTGAAAAGCAGAATTTAAGTAGCACACTTTTAGGAAGGTATGAGGGTATGAAACATTAAGTACTACCCAAACTACTAGGTATTCATGTTTTTTGCATTTTCACGTGTCCACCGTAGTTCTCGTACATGCTTGGCACACCTGAGAAATTTCATTTCTGCAACTTTTTTCTTTTTATTTTTTGAGGGGCTTTTATTGCCTTTAATTGACAGGACAGTGTGAGCATAAAAGGGGGCGAGAGAGAAAGGGAAACATGCAGCAAAGGGCCAAGGCCGGACTTGAACCCGAGGCCATTGCAGCGAGGACATAGCCTCTGTACATGGGGTGCTGCTTTATCCACTGAGCCACCAGACGCCACGAGTTCTGCAACTTTAATGCTGGATGCCACTAAATTCTACACTGGACCTTTAAACATCACTGTTGTCTAACAGCATCTGAAAATTGTTTAAGAAGCTATTTTTGTCAGGTTTCATGTGTACAACTGAGTGAAATATGTAAGCCTTTGAAAGAAGCTATCCCCATTGCACAATGGCTTTCTGTTTAATGATGGCGTCATGCCTTTGAGTGGTGGCGTTGCCTTTCACTTTACATGGTGTTCTACAAAGAAGCATCCCACCACACAAACTGGCACAAACTAATATGTTGGTGGTTGACTTCCATTGAAGAATACTAGTTTTATGTATTATGAATGCAACATTAAACATCTTCATTTCCTGTCAGGTGTTTATACAGGTGCATATCAAAAAATGTGAATATTGTGAAAAAGTTCAATATTTTCCATCAGTTATTTAAGAAAGTGAAAATTTAATATATTCTAGACTCATTACATATATTAAAATGTAGCAAGGATTTTTTCTATTTTAATTTTGATAATTATAGCCTAGAGTTAAAACATGTGAAAAAGAAAAACAAACACAAAACATATTTCAAAAAATTAAAAACACCCAGCCCAAAAATATAAATGAGCTGAAGGCTGAATAGTATTGAGTATAGTACTGAGTATTTAAATAAACATACTTCTAAGAGGTGGGATAAAAGGAAATATTGTAATAATCTGAGATACTAGATTTCTACTAGTCATACTATACTAGTCATCAAAATTAACACAAAAAAGCTTGAAATATCTAAATCTATGTATAATGAATATACAATATATGACAGCTAACCTTTTTGAATTTAAAAATCAATACGTGGTAGAATCTTAGTAACATTGTGCGGACAGGACGGTATGTTGACACAATGAATGGAAGGCAACAAATTTGTACCATCTACTTCTGTCTTATGACTGACCGCAAAACATGCTACATGTCCTCTGTGGATCAGTTCTTTCAGGATATGATGGCTTCATCCATTTCGGATTCACCTGGTTATAAACATAACAGTGTTCTTTATTACAAAATAAGCTCTGTCCAGACTATTTACAGTTTGCCAACAGCACACATTTTTGTGTCAAAGTTCAACAGATTTTCCTCTACCTACCCTGTCGGTGACTCTAATAATTATGGTGATTCTACTGAAATTTCACTGATGGTCTGAAATTTTTTTGTTTCAAGTGCTCGGCTCAGATTAAAGGCCCTGACACACCAAGCTGCAGTCAACCAACAGTCCTCTTTGTGGTCTCCCAAACAGTTGGGCCTTATTGATTGCAGTTTTTTTTTACTGAAATGTCAAATCAGTGGTGGCAATGGCAGAGTCTATCAGTTAATGAGATCACTCTGACTGGCGGTAAAGTTCAGCTCATGAGACGAGAAATAGAAGTGAGGAAAGTAAACAAGAGCTAAAGTCAAGAGGGAGCAAGGTCGAAACGCACATAACATGTAAGTTAAGAAACCGTCTTGAATCAGTTCTCTCGACCTTCCTGTTTCCATTTTTTAATGGTACATACAGATGACTGCTGCTTGCTGGTATATAGAGTTATTTCTTCTCACACAAGCATAGAACACACATGCTAGTTAGCTGTCAGTTGTAGTCTTTAAAGGGGGGTGTTAATGTGCAACTTTTTGGCCAAGACACCACAGACAGCTTTAATCACTGCTAGTTCTTTGATGATGGCTTGTGTGTCTGGCCGTAAGTCTGTTTACGTTGATGCCTCCAGGTGCCCTCTATTTCCCTGACAACCTTAAAACTAAACCAATTAAACATTTAAAGGGATAACTTAATTAACACATCCGAGGTGGAAGTGTTCAACCCAACTGCCAGAATAAATGTTGGCATTGAACATGACTGCACACCATAGATATGTTATATTTGTACGTTATGATGTAAGGTGTACGTTAAAACCTAACATTTTAAAAATGCTGGGCTTGTAAGGGCTGTGTATCTTCACTGGTTTCTCGATTAAGTAATGACTATCATGTAAACAATTCAATTTGATTCCACGATGCATCACAATGCATTGCATCCTCAATTTTCTATATAAATGCACATGGCTACTTTTCTTCAATAAACACAAGGAGTCAGCTAGCTCCGTTCTTCCACCATTTAAATGCAACATGGCTACTATCCTGTGCTGGTTGCTACCAGAAAATTCCATTGAACTGTAAAACTTTATTGTCCAGCCGCAGCCGCAAAAATCAACAAGCAATGTTACGTGGCTTTAATTAATTATGTGCTGTCATCCACATCGTGATGCATCTCGAACGATTCATTTCAACACCCCTACAACTATTGTGGGGTTGGGTTTAGGAAAAAAAACACTTGGTTATGGTAAGGAAAAGATTATATTTTGGCTTCACATACCAGCTTTTGGTGGCAAAATCCCAGTAAGAAACATAGTGAAAAAACTGCCAGTCTTGAGCACTGGTCTACAGCTTGGCAGGTGTCTCGCTTCAGTTACACACCATACACCATCCCCTCCACTTTAGACATGTTGATATAATGTTGAAATGTACATATATAATGTATCCATGGTTAGCAGAAAAGTAAAACATTCACTGTGGTGATGCGTAAAAGATAGTACTTGCATAGAAACAGTAACACCACCATATATATAACCACAGCAATTTCAGTCCAAAACAATGTGTCCCTACTTTCAACATCTAATATCAGTTGAGTTACACCTCTCTTCTACAGAATGATTACCTCAAAGATGACATCATGCTGCCCCCCCCCAGCCCATTTATGTTTGAGTTTTGAAATAACCCCATAATTTTTCCCCCCCGGGCGAAGTTTTTTTGTTTCTTTTCCGACTAGCGTAAATAGTCTTCATTTCCCCCACCCCTCTCTGGCCTGGAGCTGAGGCTGCCATCTGTTCTGTGAATAGTTTTCTCTCTCCATCTCTCTCAGACTGAGGTCAGCTACATAAAAGCTCCGTTCTGTGACAAGGGTGACGGACTAAGTGATGGTAATTTACTTGTTAGCTGCGGACAAGAAATAGATCAGTCATGCTGATGTCCTTGACCTTTCCATCGCCCTCAGAGAGCCCCTCCACACTCACACTGAGGGCTGCAAGAGTTAAAAATATTTTTGGGTGTGTGAGTGAGTGTGCGGCTCTGTTCATGTGGTAGGGATCCAAGGTGAGAAGCAGAAACTGGGAGGCATAATGATTTTCTTTGTGTCTCTGCCTTGATGCAAGACCTTAACACTCCAAAGTGAGGGGAAAGAAAATTGCTCAGACTTTATGGGTAACTGCAACAGTCTGTTTAACCTTGCATGTGGCTGGGACAGATGCTCACTACATTCAGAAATATGTAGCAGTGGAGAGCTATGACATCCATATATGAGGTATTGGATTCCACATTATCTGAGTCACTGCTGGCCCCCGGAGTTCAGATTAGCTCTGATAAGAATCTGACGAGAATCTCTGATCGAGAGATACACTTATCTTTCCACTGGCCAACTGTGACACCATCGAAATCCTATCATATTAAACATCCGCGTTATTCACTCACTTGGCTTCAATGATGTATCTATCACAAGGCAAACAACCACTTATACACCTATAAAAGATCATTCTAACATACCAAGGTGGATAAAACCTTTGGATGGATGTTGTTTGCCAGCGTACGCAGGGTTACATCGCCAGGTTAACCCAACTATGGTTCATTACAATGTTTTTATGTTCATGGCCC
This sequence comes from Plectropomus leopardus, assembly GCF_008729295.1. NCBI lineage: Eukaryota > Metazoa > Chordata > Actinopteri > Perciformes > Serranidae > Plectropomus > Plectropomus leopardus. Next base: position 29,704,837 of record NC_056477.1, on the reverse strand, counting down.
TTAGCTCTATCGGAAATAGCACTGTAGTTTCCATAGCTTTACCAATTTTTACCAGGTGTTCCTCATGATTCAGCACTCAATCCTCAGTGGAACACTGAGGATTGACACCATGTCCACGTAGCATTCCATAATACCGGACATTCTGTCCATGCTGAATCCATTAAATATCCACCACTGTTACTTCATGTAAACAAACCATGTAGCTATCTGCTGTGCAGAGGTAACCATTGGATGAGTAGCTGACTTGCTACCTTTCTAAGATTGTAATTTTACTTTTTAAATCAGAAAGCACACATTTTATATTGTGATATTTATTGGAAATTACAGACAGTATAGCCAACATCAAGTTATCTTAGCCTAGCTTGTTTTTTAGCTATGGTCATTCATCTCAGAAGAAACTTTCAGCTTCCTTTTGATCTACCTCTAGCCAGCTGACACTTTGTGTAGGCTTTTATAATGACATGAGGTTTTGTATAAATAATTCCTCATTTAAACATTACGAGTCAGCCGGTCCGCTACCATTGCAGCACTTTCAAAGCAAGCATCAGATATAAATAGTAACACGGTGTCAGACAAAAGTTCATCAGCACCTACACCCAGCGAGGACAGCTCTTCCTCAGCTTCAAATCCAAAGAAAAAGTATTTTTGGGCCACAGGATACCACAAAATTTTTAATTTCAATTACAAAATTGGCTTCAAAGCCAGGCACACTTCCTGGGGACAGAGTTATCTTCACTTTGTCTGGAGGTAAAACTGAAATTGAGTGTGCCTATCATAATGGTAAGTGGTATGAAGGGAAAGACTGTAGATTAAAGTTGAATCAACTACTTAATTAATGTCATTTTACTGTTCACTTTATTTTTTTCCTTTCCTCCAAATAAGTTTGTTTACAACCCGTCTGATCATCTGTCTGCTTGTGCCTGTGTCGAATAGTTCTCAGGTCAGAGCAGTTACTCTGGTGAGTACAATGCCATTATAACTGTACTGTAACTATATAATTGATTGGCAGTTACAAAAACAAAACGTTGTAACAAACTATAATTTTCTTTTTTAAGTCCAGAGCATGCACTAAATGACAGCCTTATTCACAGATCCTCATACAAGGGTTTGTAGTAGCTGATGATTTTAATCAACTCATCCTTCAACTCCAAAGATGTAGCAGGATCAAAGCCAAATTTTAATTTCATTTTTCTAACTAATAAATCTACCTTGTACTTTCTACCTTGTATGACATACAACAAATTTGTTTTGCATGAATTATGTTACGTCATTAAAATTATGTAAAAAATAAAAATAAATTGGAAAAAAAGTTAAGTTACAAAGGTTAGATTTAGGTAATTAAAGTTACTGTAGTTAGGTTTAGGAAAAGAAACATGGTAACAACATAACTTAAGAAGATAATTCACCAAGTTCTATCGCTTCTTTCCTGAGAAAAATCCCTGTTTTGGGACCCATCTACCACCCCAGCTAGGGACCACTTACTCCCATCAGCGCATTAGTCATGTGATCACAGCCTTCCAAAATATGTGGATTAAAATACTTGCTCATCAATATAGAGGATATATACGAATTTTGGTGCATTACTTTTCACTGAAAAACGTAGAAAGAGTACATGAGAAAAACCTGCCTCCTTTGCCAAGAGATACAAAGACCAACCAGTACTTTTAACCCACCTGTCCCACTTCTTTTTTGTTTGTTTGCTTGTTTTCATTTACAAATACTGATTGATTAACCCCTGAAAACCTGTGCAAATGGGCTTGATTTCTTTGAAAAACTTGGGAAGAAGGCAATGACCAAAAATTTGCAAGAAATTACTAAAAAGTTCAAAGAAAATGATCTGATGATAACCACAAAAACAAGAGAAAAAAAGTTGTTTTTTTAATTGAAAATTGTTCAAATAACTATTTTGATTCTTTAACATACTTAAATATAGGTTTGTTATTATTATACTTATAGCTTCCTACATCCTGTTCATTTGGCTTTTTTCCTTCAAAATACATTTCCCATGTGGCTCTGACACACAGTCTTACGATCTACAGTCATGTTCGATGGAGGAGTTCGGAGAGGCAACAAATGTTGATCCACAGCATGGTGCTTTTTTAATTTGGAGCCTGTAAAAGGGATAACATAGCATTTAAGAAAGTCCATCTCAGCCTTTATGTTGGATATGATCCTAGAGAAATCAAACGAAGCAATGGATGATCAGAGGGGGCGTTTATCTCAGATTCTCTTACGCGGGTGTTTTCTTTTTCTCTCATTTTTTTAAATAGTATCCTTAAAGAATGTCCTCGATTACAACTGTTGTCACTCTAACAGTCAAAAAAGAAAAAAAAAGGAAATTAACATTAAATGCTAAACTAAACCTGCAAATGTTTTTGAATTTTCAGAGTATTCATTGCAAAGTTGCTCAGTGGATCTTTGCCTTTTGTTTCGACAGAAGTCAAATCACTTTGTTCAAGTTCAGGAGGTTTAAATACTTCCAAAAGGCATGTGAATTGAATAAAAATTTATGTCGATTCAGGCTTCAAAGGGTTAAACAAGAACCAATATTTAAAAAAGGAAAAAAAAGAAAAAAAGAAAGAAAAAAGCCCTTACTGTTCCAAACAGAAACTGGCGAACATGAACATGATGTCAGGCTGAATGAATGGAGAGAAACAAAAATGGTAAATCAGTCTGATTATCGGGTTAGTCATCAGTCTGTCTCTTCACTTTTATTTGTTTCTTGTCAGAAAAACTTGCTTCTTGCCAAAATACTGGCATCTTCTGTTCACTTCCCTACATATTTTTTGTATTTCTTTGGAATGCCATAGCCTCCAGGTGTGTGTAAAATCTCTGGGTCAGCTGTCATGCATTCTTTGCAAAAGCCGCCTTTTCCTGTCTTCAAAAGCTGCACACTCTTTCGTTACCAAAAAGGAAAGCTATTAAAATGAGACTGAGGAAACCACATTAAAGATCTTATCGGGGAAATCAGCCTCTGCTGTTGACAATGAGATTGGCTAACGCTGGAGAACACTGATGACTTCAGTGCCTGCTGTTGGCTATTACCTCCCGCCGCAAGAACTCATTCCACTGTTAAAAAAACTAATCCAGAGAGCTCGTATCTGCAGCGGCGGCTAAGTGGGGTGAGTGTGGACGTCATCCAGACACAATACCCACAATACCCAGCGACAGTCACGTCTAAATCGACTTGACTCCCCCACTGCCATGTGAACTGAGGTGTCAGGCACATTGCTGAACATTTACAGTGCCTCCCCTTTCACTTTATAACACCTGCATTCACACACAGCCCTCAGAGCAGTTGATGGACACAATAATGAGCTGTAATGGACTTGGCCACAGCAAAACACCTGATTTAGCAAGTTGGCAGGTGGGGGGCTGGTCCCTTCTTTTTTGTGGTAAGATGTTGCCATATGTAAACAATATTTTTGGATTATCAAATGGATAGGGGAACCGCAGCACCTGACCAATTTATGCCCACACTTATCTCGTAGTTCATTTTCAATAAATACAAGCACATTTGACCACATTTCGTATTTAATAACCTCATAATTAATTGGACTAAACTTTCTCGTGCTTTTCTAGTCTTTCAACTACTCAAAGCATTTTCACACTACGTGTCACATTCACCCATTCACACACTGCTGGCCAAGGCTACTGCTCAAGGTACCACTTGTTATTCAGTACCCATTCAAACAGTCACACTGCAATGGTGCCATATTGGGAGCAATTTGGGTTTCGGTATCTTGCCCAAAGCCAGGAGGAGCCGAGAATCAAACCACCAACCTTTAGCTGAAGTATTTTGTGAATAACCCATCATCTAGAAACTATCACTAGCAGAGAGGAACACTGATCTCCAGCACTTACAAGACCAGCAGAACATGTCACACTGCAAGTCACAGTGGATTCACTCACTTATGCAATAGTGAATATTCAGCTATTTAAACATTCGTAAATTTTGTTGGGTTAATATGAGTAGATTATAGGTCTATGATAATTTTCCATGATAATTAAAGTTGTCACAAGCTGTGTAATTTCACAAAAAGTATGTAAAAAGGTCACTAAACCCTACACATCTTTGGAATACCTTATTCACTCCCTTCAGGATTTTGCAATGTTGCAATTGCAACTCTGTATGTGCCCAAAATACACTCTGTGCTCAGGTGCACTCACCAGCCAAGTATATTGCAACAGTGCTCCTAATGACCAGTCCAGCTCAAAAATATTAAATCAGAACTTGGTGGTAGATCTAGGTGGTACTCTTAATGTTTGCCACTTATTCAATTATTTGTGGTGACCAGCCACAAATAATTGAATAAGTGGCAAACATTAAGAGTACAGTTCAGACAGGATCTGCATTTAACAGGCTTTATTTTAACTGATAGCACTCTATTAAAACAAGCCTAGATCTACCAGAACCAAGGCAGGTGTTGCATTGCAGTACTATTGATATGATCCTGGCTTCCTCAGTTTTATCAATTAAATTTATGCACACACAGTTATAGAGGAAGGTGTAGTCCATACACCAGTGTTTTCCCTCAAATTTTGGCTGCTTTCTTTCAGGAAAGTAAAAAATTCTAATTCTACAAAGTCACAAAATGTTTTCTCTGTGAGAAAACCATGGCGTGTTCAATTTAGGCCAATTGGACAAAGGGCCCTTCTGCCCTGCAATTCAATAATGTGCCCACATTTGACTTTATCCAGTCTGGAGGAGGAACTGGAATGTCTCCTGATCAGTTCTCCTGAATCAGACAAGGTCTGTGCAGCTGAATCACATGCTGTCAACAACGGCTGCAAAGATAGAAGAAGATGAACACAATCTGTGCTCTACAGCAACGAGTAAACAACCAACATACATCTTTGTACCTTTTCTATCTTATTTATGGCAGTCTGGGAAGAACACGAGGAACAATCCCTGAATGACCAGCATTAATAACAGGAGGTGAAGAATTATGCAGCAATAACAAGTTTGACTTATTATCTACAGTACTTCAACTCTACAGCCTATATTCAGCCAAAATTTCACTTAAAGACAATAAGTCCAGAATCAACTCTAAAAGAAACATTATGTAGCCAGTGACTTATAGAGAGTTAAAACTGGACTTTCTGCTCCAGAAGTAACAAATCCACATTCAGAACTCACACAGACATTTAAGATCATGCGAATGACAAAAAATCCAGCCTCGAACATAACCTTGGCAGAATGCTGTGTGGATTCACACAAGCCCAAGCCCATTACCAGTTGAAGGGCCACGGTTGTGAAGACATGGCAGTTACAGCTAAAAAGTTGCAGAGATGGCATCAGAAGAGAGAATGGGCAGATATGTTGGCCCTGAAGAAGAAGTGCGCTGTCACGCTGGTAAAATTTTATTGAAGCATCAATTTCATTGAAAACAGAGTTCAAATTCTAATTCTAATTGCTGTAGTTGATACTCATTTATCTTGGAAAATGGATGGTATATTACATTAACTACACAGTGCCTCCAATGTAAGCTGTCGGCTGGAGGGAGTATGGGTAAACTGTGAGAGGCTAAGATCCAGAGGACTGTGCCCTGTTAGTCTTTGTCCAGGGTTTGCAGTGTTTGCTTCAGTGTTCCTGTGCCTCTGTAAACAAAAGGAGTTTTCTAGCATCCTGTTGATAGGGGCTCCTGAAGGCTGTAAACCCAAACTATTTTCACTGCCAGGGCAAACCTTGAGTAAAGGCACAGTAGTGCTGGAGTAAAGATAATGGAGTGACTAAACCAAGTTGGGCAAACCCTGTGAGTAGCTACCCAAGCACAAATTTGTTGAGCAACTTTTCGTGCAATAGAGTTTGGTCGATTTCTGGTTTTGGAGTTTAAACCAGTTTGATTTATGCAAACCTTCTGGCAATTTAAAAAAGTCTACCACAGAGCTGACTCCAGCTCAAGTGATAAGCAACATGATGGTGCGATTAAGATATATATATATATATATATATATATATATATATATATATATATATATATATATATATGTATGTATGTATGTATTATATATATATATACATATATATAATACATGTTTTCAAACGGACGGTAGTAGATTAACATTACAAGCATTGAAAGAAAGACAGCAGTTACTCATCTGTCTTTTAAATGGTTATGTATCCAGTCTGGTCTCGAGTGCACAGCTGATAGCTAAGTGGTTTGTTTACATGAAGTAATGGAAGTGCATATTCAATGGATTCAGTGTGAACAGAGGTTTTTGATGTTATGTGATGCTGAGTGATATTATGATCGTGTTCTGTTGGCACATAGTGTCATCATTTTCCATTGCTGAGTCAAAAGAAAAAAGGTGTGAGGTGTGGCAATCAGTAGGTCAGTGGTGCCAACTTGTATGTATGAGTGAAAGAATAGTGAATGGAATGTTGTGTATAGGAAAGATCAAGATAAGGACCGGGAGTGTAGAGAACTGACTTTTCCCTTCCTCTCCCCATGGAACAAGTTAGGTACTCTTTATAGAGCTGGGAACACCGGGCCCCAAATGTTCCCAATAACTGACAACCACTGACCACATTTACTGGCACCTACAACACACAATACAAAGACAAGCAGCCATCCCAGGAGCCAACAGAGGCGGCGTTGAACAGCAACCAATGAGATAACCACAGCGTGTGTCATGGCCTTGAGCAAGCCAGTAAAGTAATGCATAGAAAAATGTGAATTTGATGTGTGTCCATAAACTGGGTAAATAAATCGTCTACCTGAACACAAGGTTCCCATGTGACAAAAAAAAAGAGCTTGGCTGTCAAGACCTTACTGCTGTTGGGCAGGTTCTTCTGCCTCAGCTCATATGAGACTATATTTATTGCTTACTGGAGCCAGATGATGACAGAGAGGACCAACAACAGGTCTCTTTATTTATTATGGAGTCTCCCGTACGAGTGCAGCAGTGCGTTTGACAGCTCTGGGGAAAGTTATGCTGGAGAGCATTTACAGACAGTGCTTTGCGGCTTAATTTCAGTTTGTTTAAAGCCAAAATGGAACGGACGGACGGACAGACAGACGAATGGACAAACAGATGGATGGACGCAAACACAGATGCACAGACAACCTGAAAACATAATGTATAAAAACACCTCAAGCCAGTGTGAAACCTTTTTAGCAAACTATTTGAGATTAAGATTGACACTCCCTTGCTAACAAAATAAGAAATTAAGAACATGGATTTAGATTTAACAGGAAGGAAATCCAGGAACTACAAAAATGTAGAAACCATTAAAAACAAGGAGGTATTACATTAAAAAAGCCTTTATTTTTAGTTGCTACATCATTAAAAAAAAGCCAATATGTTTTTGACCACTGCCAGTTAGGGCTGTGTAATAAGACAAAAACACATAATGTGACAATAAAAAAAAGTCTATTGTTTCATATTAATCTATATTGTTTATTTCTTTTGGTATTTCTTTGATTTATTTAATTATAACAATGCTTCATTTAACTTTTCTATAACAGTACTTAATTTAACTTTATACTTTACTTTATTTAACATTATAACAGCATTTTATTAAACTATATTATCACAGTAGTTTATGTAACTTTATTTTATAGCAGCAGCTACTTTATTTGTAAATGTGGTTTATTTCATAATTTTGTATTTTCGTAGTTAACAGTAGTTTAAAAGAGATTTCAAAATATAGAGATACATATTGTGTATTGCGATATAGCCCAATATTGTGATTATAATTTAAAGCCATATCACCCAGCACTACTGTCGGTCTTTGTCAGGGCTTTTGCAATATAGGTATGAACCCACCTATACAGCGGCAAGAACAAATAGGAAGCCACTGGATGGCCATCCATACTTGCATAGGCGTTATGATATATCCACTATAATAAAGGCTTTCTAAAGTAACTCCTTCTCGTTTTCCACATTTTTGGAGTGCCTGGATTTCCTTCTGAGTGATCTGTCGGTTCCTGTTTCCATGAGCACTCAACCGATGTTTAATCATAGCCTACAGAGCGACCAGTCTTTTGTCTTTTTCATGTATTTTGGGTTTTTTTACAAAGCCAAACACAACAGCAGCATTGTGGGCACATTTTAGTTCTATTTCATTTCATAAATTATTTGTATTATCATGGTTGGGCAAGATACTTAAAAAAGTGCATTGACCTAAGCTTCCAGTAACTGTGCAATAAATGAAGCTTCAGTACACCAAAAGTGCCCTCCAGAGGAATGTAGCAAGATAAGCTCCAGCATCATGGCAAAACTAGTTTAACGGCATCAAAGCAGTTTTTTCTTTTACATTAAACTCCTTTCCAAGTCTATCTCACTGATCAATAAACTAAATCAGGCACACAATCTGAGGTAATGCTGCTCCTTGTCGTGCCACTGCTGCCCCACATTGTGTATTATTAGTCTGTTATTAGTCTTACACTAGTATAGTGGCAAAAGCCGAAGTAAGAAAATCTTAACTGCATGATTGTGACGGCACTGGTCAGAAAACATAAACGACAAAACACAATTTAACCAGGTGTTCTCGAAAATACAAAAAATATTTGATCTTCTACACACAAAAACATGGAAAACTCCTGGTATTCTCCACAGAACTTGCGCAGTCTTCCTCCCTTCTCCCTTCAGAAACTCTAACTGATGGGCACAGCACTGGAGAAAAGCTGTTTACTTTTTAAATAACAAGTTGGCAAAGACCTGCAAATAAGAAAGTGATCTGGCCAGTGGGCCTGAGCCAAGAAGTACAATCCATTTCAAATCTGTTTCTCTTTCACTCAGACACGTGCTCCTGCCAGCCAGACGGTATTAAAAAAAAAAAAACTGTCCAGACACAGGGCCTCATTCATGAAATGCATGTTTGCACACATTTGATCTTGACTTATGCATACAGTCACTAACAACCACTGTAGAATTTATCGATTTTTACTTTATTATGAAATAGTTGTAAGTAAAAAAAAAAAAGTGTGCAGTTGGAACAACTTTAAAAGTGATATGTGCTAATCCTTTTTGTGCTCTGTGGAAAACTCTAAGCCATGAGATAACGCAGCAGAAGTGAATAATCAACTACAACATGTCAGTTTAATTATAAAAACCCTGAAAACTGAGAGTTGCCAAATTAAGCAGAGCTAACAATTAGCATGTGCTGGGTTTTTAGTTTGTGTGTTTTTGAAAGGAACGGTGTGTAAGGTTAAGGGGAATTTAGAGTGGTGAAGACTAGAGATTGCAACCAGTTCATTGCTGAGGAGAGGTTTTAACCAGGAGCCAAATATTCACAGACACCTCTTCCTCCAAAACAGATAGGCTAGGTGATCAAAATTGGTAACCACACCGAATAAACTTCCACATTACAAATTAGGGTTTCTCTGGCGCTGACTGGCATGTCAGAGATGGACCAATAGCTTAGCATTATCTAATCTGTACTTAATTCCTGATTCAGACCTTCAGGAGGTTTTTTACCAGGAGCCGAATTATCCACAGAAGTCTCTTCCTCTTCAAAACAAATGAACCCAATTATTTCAGCTGCTAAAAACACTGAGTAAAGCTTCAAGTTTAAAAAATCTGCGTTTTCTCGATGCTCTGGCCATAGAGGGGGCCTCTGACAACAGTTCCCGGTGAAAAATGCAATAGCCCAATCTGGAGCCAGTGTTTTGTTTCTCCCTTCTGGACTACTGTAGAAACAGTGGCAGTGCAATATGTAAACCTCTGAAGATGAAAACACAACAATTCGTATTTTCAGGTGATTATACGCTGAAGGACAAAATATTTATTAAAACATATGCCATTTCTGCCAATATACCCCCCTAAATCCTACATACTGAAACATTTATGTTTACACACCAAGAAGCCAAAATCCTACTCCCTGATTTGCAGCAGCAAATACGTTTGGAAATAAAATTAAGACTGTACAGAACTTTTTAATTGAAAGGAGTTTATTGTCTACTTACGCTTCGTGCATCGCTGCGACCCCTGAGCTTTACTCCATCCATGACAGCACTGTCCGCCACAAACATTCACCCTGCAAAAAGGAAAAACAATACAGTTGAGCTACATTTAAAGATTCCAAAGAAATAACAATGACAGCCCATAATTTTCAATCTGGTGGGACTTTAAAGTTTTACCTCTGAGGTGTGTTGTTAGGGCCCGCTTTAATATTACACATACTCATATTGCTCTGTACACAAAATGTGCTTTTCAGAATCAAGCTACATTAATATTTTTTTCTTCCATTGAGTTGATCTTTAACCAAAATCAGTCCTAATCATAATTATCAAATATTTATTAATTTTCAGAATTTAAACCCTTTAAATGCCAGGTTTTTGTCATGATGCCACTATGTTTTTAGATTGGGAAAAAAACACTGAAATTTTTTATATATATATGTATATATATATATATATATATACTACATGCTTAGTAGATTCTTTTTTATGATGACAGTCTGGGATATGTCAATGATTTGCTGCAACATTTACTGTGACAGTGCAACTGTGTGGAAACAGCATGTATTTTTTCTATGTGCGCAATATGGTAAAACAAATAATAAATTAAATTAAATTTAAAAAGTCATAGATGGAAAATTATAAATGACAAATTCCAAGGCAAACGCCAAGAATGAAACCCAGAAATAATACAATGCATGTTTTTATGCTTTGATGGCTGAGAGACTTATTGAAGGAGCTGAGCTGGAAATTCCAAGATTAGCCAAAAATACACAATCTTGCCAAAATGTATGCCATATGCATGAACACAGTCATTTTTTACATTTTTTTAAAGAAGAATGAAAAGCGCTTAAAATGTGCCAAACATTCCCTAAGGGTTAAAAGTAGACTACTTTGGATGACTGACAGTTAACTCTTGTACTAAAATGTCAATATCAACCGTTTCTACAGCTGGCTGGTCAAATGCACCATTTGCTGTAATGTTATATCTTTTTCAAGCTGGAGGTTGTTTCGGAATGCATGTAAGGTTAAAAATAAGCCACATAAAGTTTCATTTGAGGTCTGTAATGCCTGGTAATAATTGTTGTCCACAAGGTTCAGGGGGTTTGAGACAAGTCACGTCATCATACAAATGTTCCACCATAGTTATCTGATTTTTGGCACAACTCTGCTGGGCTCCACCAATTCTCACCGGATGTTTTCCAGACTTGACTCCTGTCCCAAACGCAAAGCTCATGAGATGTGGTTTGGCCGTGTGGTACTAAATATCACTGGGAAGGCAGGAATTTTCTATGACACTGGTGTAGTGCTGTGTAGTGTGGTTTGTGAGCCTTGCAATGCCAACCTGAATCTCACAAGTTTAGTTTTACTACAAAACTTTGGATGGAGAAGGTCCATGGAGACTTGATTGAGTCAGGCTGTTGGAAGCTGAAACAACCCGGGAACTCACGACTCACATCATCATCAAAGAGACTGGCCTGGATGAACTGATGTGAGTCACAGCCTCTTTGACCTTTTGATGAGTTTAAGAGACAAAGCGAAAGTGAATTCTACAACAGTACAGGGTGAGACTGCAGGGTTTCCCACATATTCATTTATTTGTGGCAGCCTGTCACGATCAAATCATGGCACTACGCATTGATTTTAACAAATACATTATTATATGTATAAATTATACATACTATCATAAATTGCACTGGGTCTAAAAGTTTGTTACCATTTGCTTCTGCAGCATCTGCTCCTCTCACCTATTGATCTTATTTGCTCTGACCGGAATAGACAGATTTATTATACATCCTGCAACTTAAACGTCACAAACTGCTGCTGAGTAAAAACAAAAACTCATGATGACTTTCGCCTGAGTTGTGTTCACAGACCCGCTAAGACACCTGAATTTAGAGAGGGGACACAGAAAACTTTGAAGAGAAACAGAGGTCATAGGTGATTTTCAGCAGGTTTCCATTACAGACCTAAGTGGTATTTTCTAAATGTTGATATAACAAAGTTGCAAGATGACTGTGTTTTTCCATTAAGTGATGCAAGAAGCATGGCGATGGATGTTCAAAACATAAGCAGTTTTGTTCTATTGCAGCCACCACACTAGCTGTCATTACTTCCAATTGAAAGCGATGTATAGGCGTGTTATGCGAGCCCCTTATACATGGGCCCGGCCACGTATGAGAGATTTCTGGGAGGTGATAGTCAACGACGTCACAGAGGAATTGTGGATTCAAAACTTCCAGATGATCTGCTCAACTTTTGAAGAGTTAAGCGCCTGCTGCATCATAGCTGTGGGAGCCAGTTTGGTTCCAGTTCCAGTGCATAGCCATAGCATCATGTGACCTACAAAAGCCAAAAAAGTGTTTCCATTGAAGTTTTGTAAAATCTGGCTTTTTCAAATCGTCTTTCGTGCCACCTCATGTGAGCGCAAGAACTTCTTGTGTTAAATGGGAGGTTACTTTAAATTGATGTCTTTCCATTAAATTTAGACACATAAAGACACCTGCTCACCAAAGCTGGGAAAGGGACTATGAAGGAGGATCAGCTGAAACTCCCTGACCCAGTCACACAGGCCGCCAACGCTGATTTGATCTGGGGATTTATCTGCAGTGGTCAACCCCAGTGGGATGAGGAGGGTTGTTCATGTGCTAGTGAGAAGCTCCAACACTTGAGAATCAGCCGTAAAACAGCGCTGTATTTGCTGTAATTTACTCAAAAAACATGGACATTTCTAACTTGAGGACAGTCACAAGGGCCATAAAACTCACATCAACAGTGCTAATGTCACATACACCCTGTTCACACCTGGTATTTACATGTGCCTTGGGTGACTGGATCATCATTGGACATCTCTACGATTAGGTGTGAGCGCAACCAATGTGTATTTAATGATTTTTGAGGTCTGATTGTTTAGACCACATTCGGAGGTGGTCTCGGCCACATATGGCCACATTCTTTCAGGTGTTGTCTGTTGCTGCACACTAAGGATGCCAAAAATATCTGCACATCATCTGTAGCGCCAGATATTGGCTTTTAAATGATTATTGGCATTGACCAACATGCTGATTTCTGACAATATCACAAACCAATTCTTTTTATCATTATTGATTAAGTGAACATGTACAAATCATCAACCCTAAGATGAAGTAATTTCCTATTTTGTGCAATGAATGAGTATTACAGACACATTGTATTTCATGTCTCCATCTGCTGGCGGGCCATCACGGTAAGGGTATGCATAATATGATGTTAATTCCAATACAGAAGAGACTTCAGTTTCACTAAAATTAGGTGGTGAAAAAAAGTCGCTATATCCATATCAGTACTGGCAACATGAGTTGTTATATATCAGCTTATGTATTATCAGCAAATAATCTTGTAATGTGCATCCCTGCTGCTGACACCACGATTACTCTGCACAATTAATAAAAATATTATCAAAATTGCTTAGTGCAATATCCAATCTTAAGAGCTGCAATTTTTTGACAGTAGTAAAATGTGTCACGTCATTATTAATGGTCACAAGTGGTCATTTGAGATGCATGTGAACACACAGTCTAATGCCAGGTGTGATCAGGCAGACTTACAGGCTGTCCACTTGCGATTTGATCGCCAAAGACACATGTTAATACCATGTCTGAACCGCCTTAATGATTCAATTATGAGCAGCATTACAAGCATCTGCTGCATTTGTCAACTCTGTGTCACTTTCTCAAATGAAGTTGCAGCAACAACAAAAACAAACGCCTTGTATGCTGGTAATGACTGAGTCATCTGCTTTCATGGGAGTGACAGCAATTCACAGCTGAACTAGTCACACATCATAGCACTCTCACAAGCCACAAACGGAGCAGCTGAGGTCAGGCTGCAGGACCACACACAGTCTGGTGGCCTCCTCTTTTTCACCCTTGTGTTTCCCCTCTTCTTATTCTGACGTAAACTCTTTGCATGTACAGTTTATAGTACCAGAGGCCGAAGTTATCGGCAGAACACCCTGGGCGCTCTGTCTGGGAAGACGGAGCAGCAGAGCGCAGAACGGAGTGAATGTGTGATGACATACCGTTAGTTCATGTAGAAATAGAACTCTACATGACTTCAAACGTCATCTCTCTCACTTTAGTGCAGAGCATCAGATTATATTTACACATGCACCCAATGTAAGCAACTTCCATCTTGAGCATAACTATTCTTTTTTAGAATGTTGGACCTTTAAATGCCAGTCTGTTTAGATAATACCATTGCTGTCTTATGGGGGGGAAACCCAACACAAAATCTTATTAATTTATGTGTACTAAATGCTTGGGGGAATTTTGTTTTTTATTTTTTCACAGTCTTGAATATGTCAGCGATTCCTAACACCAGTGGGCCTCAGTCACCAATATCTTGTTTTCTGAAATTTGTTCCTCAGACAGGTCTGACGAATAGTCAGACTCATGGCCTGTTCATTGACTGCAGAAGTGGTTGCACCTGTGTTCTTACAATGATTTTTGATTTTATCCTCTCAAATTTAAATTGTGACCGGTCAACATATTTATTGCATATTTTGAACCCAATTTTTCTGCTGCAAATGCCATTTACACCACCTTATATTACGTGTTGTGGGGTATTTCATGCATAACTGTAAAGGGGAGGGGTTTGTGTGTAATATTAATAACATGAATGAAGGTCAGGCTTTCACAAATCGACTGTAGCTTTTTATTTTCTGCAGTTATGTTCTTAAGTTAGCCAAGTTTTGTTTAAGAAAATAAACACAGGAAATGAAATGCTGCAGTTTATTTGTGAAAGCCTAACCAGCCACCATATTTTCTGACATTCTTGAAATTTTCAACCAGCTCTGTGTCACCACAGTGTGGGCAGTATGTGCAGATGAAGAGTGTTTGGCATTGCTTCATGCTGCCCGGAGCTCCCCACTCATCCACTGCATCAAGGGTTTCCAGTCCTCTAGCAGACTTAATCAGCAGAAGAACGGGGAACTCCAGGCGCTGGCTGATGACAGCCAAGCATTGTTCATCTGCACTTAACGTTACTGCCCATGATTGTATCAATGATTTTCAGAAATAGTTTCTCAAGAAATTGTTTTTCAGCTCTAACTTCAAATACAAGTAACAGCAATGTTGGCCATTCCTGATTACCATTTAGTATGGAGGCTGCATACACACAGTCAAGGTACTGTCAATGTGTACCTGAGAATCTCAGTTGACTTTGAGAGTAAATAATCACTCACGAAATAAAAATCACACCCACATAGATTTTTTTGTCAGTTAGTTTGATGTTCAAGGTCCAGATTTATTTATTACATATAGCCGCAAGCTGCAATCATGGGATCCAAGCAGATTACGACCCGGATGACCTCAACGAGCACTTGAAAGCACACCACATGCATTAAATGCTACATTGTTGGCAAGTAGGACCTCACCCCCATGGGGATTTCAACACTGGACCTTTGTGTCCTCATAGAAGGTGACTTACCCACTGCACCACTGGGGAGACATCATTTTCCACACACCTTCTCATAAGTTGAGGCAATGACATCATGAGCAAAACTGAGGTGGTTTTTGTGTATTTAAATTTAAAACACAACAAATGTTGGTAACAAAATTCTGAGGACATCAAACATCACCCTGCTTATGTTGGATGTCTTGTCAAATACTGTAAATGCTGTGCATGCGCTTTGGCCATTATGGTATTTTCCCATCAACTTTGCTTTTTTTTCTTTATTTTTTCGCAGTAAAATCATGTGTTTCCTACATATTAGGACTGTAAAAATAAATGTTTTTTACTGTCTCTTGATTTACGGTTACTTGGTGTCTTGTTTCCATAAAAATGAAGGCACGTGTTTGCTAAATGGTTAACTAATTTAAACTAATTTTAGGGTAATAACATGCCTTAATATTACGTGTTTTTTCATTAAATTTAGAATTGTTCTTAATTTTCACAGTAAAATTGTGTTATTTTTATATTTTATGACAGTATAAATCAGTTTTGTACTGTTTTTCTGCAATACAGTTATTCAATGTATTTAATACAGTGATATATAATTTCTGATTTGACGGTCTTTTACTGTTGCTATTTCACAATATTTTATTATATTTTCTATTGACTTTTCTTATAGTGTACTAATTCCAGTAGACACTGAATGTCACTGCAGACTGATTGTTTGACCAATCAGAACACCATCTGAAATGTGATATCTCATATCCAAAGAATGTCTGTGTTCATTTTTGTAGCATTCAAATGAAGAGCTGTTGCAAAATAAATTCTAATTAATTATTTGTATTTTGACAAACACGATGTGACAGACTTCTAAATTGGCCTTAGGTTGTAGTGATGGAAACCTTTATCACAAATGGATGTGCTGGAAAAATGTCTAGCTCTGTTGGACATTCTGGTGAATTATGTAGACTTTTTTTAAGCATGGAATGTAAAATGTGTAGAAAATTGGATTTGTTTTAATGCCCACATTAATAAACCTTTACCAAATGTTATACCTCCACTGAGTCAAACCCTACATTGTGCATACCAAATATTGTTCAAATCCCTGTAACCAATGGCGAGATTTGTAGCACGCTTTAGTTGCTGAACATTCCAAAACTGCATTTTCAAACTGTTTTAATATCTGAACACTTTCACCATGTTTGGATACAGTTGCTTAAACCAAATTTGACAAAGTTTTGAGCATTTATGTAAAATTACACTTAAAGACAGAGATTTGAATTAGGGTTGGAAATGGTAAGCACTTTGATTAATTAATTGATTAATCATTTTTAAAAAATTAATATTATTTTTTGGACTTTTTAGTGCCTTTTTTCAACAGGACAGTGAAAACTTGAAAGGAGAGAGATGGGGTGACATGCAGCAAAGCGCCGAGGCCAGAATCAAACCCGCAGCTGCTGCGGCGAGGACACCGTGTGTGTACATGGGGCGCCCACTCTATCCACTGAGCCGCCAGGCGCCCCAGATTAATTGGTAAAATTAACGATTGATTAACCAAAAAATCATTATTTGAAAAAGCCATAAATACTTTGCTTATTTCAAACTCACAGTAACATATTGCATATAATCTGACACTATTTCAAAGCCTATCAATTAATTGATTTAATTTCACATGTTCTATTAAATCCTTAAGGACGGATTAATCAATCGTCGATTAATTGTTAACATTTCCGGTTTTAATCATGTAAAATTTCACAAAGGAATGACATATCAAAATTCCCTCAAAAACTCATATCAGAAGATCCATAAATGATTCTGACAAAGTTTCGAGACAGTTAGCACAACAGTTTCTGACAAGCTCTTGAAAAACTGATTTGGAGAAAGTTCACAAAAAATTGTAAAATTTTAACATTTTTGAGGTGTAGCACAAAGACACGGATGAATTGAGTGGTTAAAACCAAAATAAAAACAGCGCTCTGGAAGTGAGTGACACTGCTTAAACCCTAGTTACTTTGGGTTGGTGTTCGGTTCCAGATTTACATATTTATTTCGATGTATTTCTTTGAGATTGTTACTTATATACAGCTTTTTCCTGCTCCATACTGTTGCAGTGAAATCTACTGCACTGAAGGAATGGAGAAGCTCTCCAATCTCGTTATACACTGTATAATGACAATAAAGAGCATTCTGATTCTGATTCTGATTTTGCTTCAGTCTCAACTCATCAGCAACTTGTACAGGGAAGTACGCCCTCAAGGAATACTAAGTATATCCAACATTGATTGGTGCCAGCATCTAACGGTCCTTGGAAACCGGTGACTTGGCTAAAATGCTCTCAAATATTCATTTTTCACCTTGTTTACCATTTAAACCCTATACATTGAACTTCTGTCAGGACATGTGATGTTTTCACTGCTCACCAGCCTGTACATCTGCCACAGTTCTGTCACTGCCTCACAGCATCTGCTGTACATTTCCAGCCAATTTTCATATACACTTTTCCATAATAAAAAACTGAAAAGATGACTAAAGTTAGATATTTATTTCCCTTCTTCTACTTGATTTAGTTGTTTCTGTTACATTCACACACTGATCTTTAGTCTCTGCACACCCAGGCAGGTGTTTTCACTTATTCAGGCGAGTTAAACCTCTGCTTGATGAACCAAGAAAGGCATATTTACATCATCGCTGAAGAACAGCTTAAGCACGCGCCTCTTATTGTGAATGCAGTGTGTCGCAGCTCAGCGCAGATGTCTGGAGCAGGGGTACGCCAAAAGTTTAAATTTTCTCAACTTTAACCTTAGATGAACATTGTAGGCACTGGGTTGCAGCCTATCGCTGTTCACCACTGTTTGAACTGAAGGACAAATAATTTGTTCCCAAATTTCCAGATGTGTACCATCAAACTGGCCTCATATAAAGACCAGACAAAAACATATTTGCTTAGCAAAATATCATCATGCAGATGCAGCTACAAGGTTTGTTTGAGTATCCGAAACACAGTGATCTTGTGCTAGATACATAGCAGCTGTTCAATACAACAACCAGGAGTTCAGGAATACACAAAAGTGTGGGAATCTGTAATAAACAAAGTTGATGGGACACTGGCAACTGCGGAGGGTAGACGGAGAGGTAGTGACTTGAAGCCTTTAACAGTCAATTAATTCCTTTGCATGTTGTGTGACTTAACAGAACATTTGTATGTAGAGCTCTTGTGGTTAGTAAATGGGCTGAAGAATGGGCGCTATATGGAATTGCCCATAGATTCCTTAATGGCCCAATGCCAATTACCCATGAGGGTGGGTTAACCCAAGTGGGCCCCACATAGGTTATAGTAGAGCACCAACTGGGTAAGGTCCTAAAATGGGCATCTTACCTGGGGCCCACGGGTAAGCCCATGTTGGTTGTGTTGGGCACTGGCAAGTAGCATGTAATTAAATTACAAAATAAATGTATTTGTCATCAGTCACAGGTACTGAAAAAAGTTTATATGTAAACCAGGGGTGTTCAAGTGTTTTTGAATGGGGGCCAGATTATATAATGTGAATACCTGGGAGCCAGCTGCTTTTCGCATCAAATAGGTAATTACATTTTAAATAATGAAAAATCACAAACAAACAAGGCAAACACAACTGTTTCACTTTAGTGAAAATGTATTTGACTTTCCACTGCTCCTAAGAGCATGCCTCACTGTCCACTTTATGTTTCTTTAATGTGGCCATGTCTGGGACCTCGCTTGAAATGTCTGCTGTTAGGTAACCACACCATTTGCTTTTTTACTGTCTGTTTATAAAAAGAGTAGAAATGTTAGTTTCTACCTAATGCATGTCTACAAGCTGAATTATAGTTCTTTTATTGTGAGGTGAAGGGAAAAGGTGCAAAGTGATCATGCTTGATTAAAAATATATTTTTGTGGGCCATAGTAGATTTTGGAAGTGAAGCTGAGGGCAGTTTAAAATTGGTCCCAGGGCCACGATTGTCCCCTGGGCTGGACTTTGAACATGTCTGATGTTAAGTATAATATTCATTCTATAGCTTTGCATCTTTTCACTGTGCAGGAATGCCTTCGTTTTGGTGTAGCCTACATTTTTAACAGGGTAACTTGTAGTCTGCAATCCAATTCCATTTCAAAAGTAACCTTCCCAACACTGCCCATCTGTCTTTGAGTTAGGACTAATTGCAACATATTGGAAATATACAATGTCATCAGCTTGAGTAAAATCCAACAGATCAGACAGTTCGAGCAGCCTAGTTAGTGTGCAAACACTCAATCTACACTGTCAACTCCAATTAGTGTCACTGAAAGGCAGTACCTGATAACAAAAGTACATTCTGTGTTCTTGAGCACACTGAGCGGGAAACCACCAAATCTGCAGGATGAAATTAGGTCTGTGCCATTAAGATAAGGCTGTAATACTATAGCTGATATCATACCAGTACCCAATTTATGAAGTGTAGTTTTACGGTGAGGCATCTTTTTGTTAATATGGCCCACATTTGTGGAACAGCCTGCCTGAAGGCAGTAGAGAGGCGGATATTTTTAAAAGCAAGACCTTTAGTTTGGCTTTTATTTCAACTTTATCTATTGACTTTTTATGTATGCATTTTAGTCTGTTTCATAGTTCTACTATATAATTTTATTATCTTTAATATATTCCTTTTAATATTCTTTAGCTCGTTTTACTTTGTGCTGTCATCCTTTCAGTTACCTCTTATTTTTTTTATCTTTCTATTTATAGGTTTTATCCTGCCTCTGGTGTTTCCTCACATATGGTAGTATTTCCTCTGTTCCTGGAGTCCGTGTTTGATTTTTTGTTTTTTGTGTTTATTCACATGCTTGTTTGTGTGTGTGTGTGTGTGTGTGTGTGTGTGTGTGTGTGTGTGTGGATTTTGGTTTTACTGTATGAAGCACTTTGTGTTACAGTTTGTATGAAAGGTGCTATACAAATAAAGTCCGATTGATTGATTGATTAATTGATTCATTTTAGGGCACTCCTCTTAAAGTTTAGTGCTTGTTTGGTTGATGGGAAGTAAGCAAGTCATGAAGTGACAGGAGGTCATTAGGCGCGCCGTGATTTTCCCTCTAGCTCACACTCCTACCCGCAGTCTCTTACCCGGACAGCTTGATGATCTGCTGCTGCTGCTGACTCTGCTCCTGGCCGCCCTGCCGGACCACCGGCTGCTGGTGGCTGTACTGCGGGGCTGAGGCCGCCTGGTTCCCCATCCTGCGGGTCCTGACCTGGCCGCCGTAGTTCGCGGTGAGCTCCACGTTATACGTGTGCGGCTGTCCCGCCGCGCCGTGATGTGTCGAGATGGAGCTGACTCTCAGCCCGCCGTTGGCTCCAGCCGACCCCGGCCCCGGCCCCGGCCCGGGCTGCAGCACATAAAGCCGCCTGACGCCGCTCTGCTGCTGCCGCTGCTCCGCTGACACACATACCGGGGAGAGGAACAAACCCAAGGAAAATAAGAGGCCCCATCTTATCCAAGCCATATCCACACCGAAAAGGAAGTCAAAGAAATGTTTTATAGGAAAAAATGGTTAATTTCGACTCCTTTCACTTTTTACGAGTGGAGCAAACGGTGGTATTCCTGAGCATATTCCTGTAGGTACCGACCTCCAGCCCGGTGTGGGAATGCACCAAATAAGCTAACGTTGCCAAGGAAAAAACTTCAGCCCCACTTTGAAACGTTTGAAAGAAAGTAGGGCATGTAACAAAACGTTCCTTGGGTGAAGAAGTGAGTGTAGTCCTGCTTTCTGGAGGGCCTCCGAGCTTGCTGCCGTCTCCTCCGGGCAGAATATGTGACTCGGTCCGCGGTGTGAGGAGCCTTAGAACTCCAGGAAAGTTTCTCTGTTGGAGGTGAGCAGAGTCAGCGGCGCGAGCAGCCAGCCTCCAGACGTGACGTCGGTGCGGGGTGGGGGGCGTGGGGAGGTGGGGGGTGTTTCTTACTGAGACTTTCTTGGGGCCCAAGGGTGTCAGGGGACCCACACCAAAGCCCCCGCCCACACACTGACTGACCCACCCCGACACCTACTCACCCCACACACACTCATTCTCAGTCCCAGCTCTGTAAATTGACACTGACTTCCAGTTTAAATGTGTAAACTCCACATTAGAAGCAGATTGGGTTTAGTTCCACTTACCCCTCAGCAGGTGGAAATCATCACCACATATATGGAAGCTCAGAGCTGCAAATGTTTACAGATGTTATCAGCCTGTTATCTCCAAAGTCACAACTTAATTATCCCCTTATCTTTACATTTTCATACTTTGTCAACATCATACAGTGTCTCGGTGTTTACAACCCCATTATGTCATTATTCAAAATATTAAGTGTTTCTTATAGTAACTTTGAGTCCAGGGCCGCAATTCAAACTTTTTTTGAGTTTTTGTTTATATCACCAAGGGAGAGTCATATTTCCCCTTGAATGTTGTCAAAGCACTTCACATTTAGTAAAAGCTTTTGTTTTTATCTGCTCCATATGGTTTACAAAAAACCCGCAATGTGTTCAGTATGCTGTTCTCAGAACTGCCTTTCAAACACTCATTCCTGGTCCTATCATGCACTTTTGTTACACAGCGTCCACGTTAACTTGTGCAGACCGCTTCCATGTAGGAATAGGAGAATGACTTACATGAACGGATTACATAACAGGCCTACTAGGCACAGGCCCAGGGGCCCAATGTGTCAGCTCCCCAGCCCGACCCACCAAAGAGGCAAAAAATACTACAAACAGGGAAAAAAAAAACACAAAGAGACATAAAATGACCACAAAGTACCAAAAACTACATACATGGTGACACAAAATGACTAAAAAAGAGACAATCAATTACAAGGAGACAAATTATCAATACAAAGCAATACGAAATGTGTGCAAAGAGACATGAAACAACTACAGGGAGACACAAAATGACTACAAAGCACACAAAATGTCTACAGAGTGACAAAAAAAACTAAACCGTGACACAAAACAACAAAGCGACACAATCACTACCAAGTGACACAAAATCACTACAAAGTAACACAGCATGACTACAAAGATACACAAAACAATTACAAAGACACACAAATGACAACAAGGAGACACGAAATCACTACAGAGCGACACAAAATGACTACAAAGCATCACAAAATGGCTAGAAAGATACAGAAAACTACTACAGGGAGACATAAAAGAACTACAAAGCAACACAAAGCAACAACAAATGACTACAATGTGACAAAATTGACTACTAAGAAACACAAAATGACTACAAAAAGACATGACACAACTACAAGGAGACACAAATTGACTACGAAGCAACCCAACCAACTACAACATGGCAAAAAATAACAACAGGACACACAAAACAAAAAGGAGACACTCAATCACTACCAACTGACACAAACTGATTACAAAGCAGCACTGACTCCAAAGCTACACAAGATGACTACAAAGATACCTAAAACAATCACACTGAGACAAAATCACACACAAAGCAACTACAAAGGTAAATGATAACTACAAAGACACAAAATCACTGCACAGCAGCTACAAAGTGGCACAAAACAACTACAAAGAGACATAAAATGACAACTAGGAGACATAAAATGATTACAAAGCAACACAAAACAACCAAAAAGTTATTAAAAAAAAAAACTATAATGAGATACAAAACAATAATGAGACACAAAAGCACTACCAGCTTGGTTTGAAGAGCTGGAGGTACATGACTAAATATCGCAATAACTTGTGGAGCCTTCGCACTTGGCACTAGATACTCAATGATGTCATTTTTGCATGCGCCTCCTCACACCAGGGACTGTGACGAGCATACACCTCGCTTAAGTTAGCAGCAACCACTAGTTCAGGGACTGTTTGTGATTACTTGTTTTTAGGGAGAGAGACTAAGGAAAGGCCCTGATTAGAGAGAGCGCTTATTTCAGCTTGCTGTGTCTAGTTTTTAAATTGTTGCTGGAAACTATTGAATCACTTTCTCTCTGTACCTAAAAATCTACATTAAAACGTTCAGGCGGAAATCAGAATCAGAATCAGAATACTTTATTCATCCCAAGGGAAATTCTGTTCGTAACAGTGCTCCGCTCAACAACAACAAACAGGTAAGAAAAACAAGACAATGCACATAGTGCACATAATGACAGAATAAACTATATACATAGTGCAAAGAGCAGTGCGCAAGAAATAAATAAGACTGTACAATAAGTGGGTCATTTATGAAATAACCTGACACTGTGCAGTGAGTGTGGAAGTGCTTGCTCTGGCTCTGACTGACGGTTAGGAGGATATTTCCAAATTGGTCATGGGGAAACGAAGGATTGAGTGGGCATATGAGACCCTCAGAAAGAAGAGAAACCATGGGGAGTACCATAGGGGTCGACAGATTATCGGTCTGGCTGATTATTAATATTATGAATATTTGGCATTTTGACTATTATCTGTATTGTCATTTTAATGTAATGATCGCCGATAAAATTAGTTAATAAAAAGTGCAAAGAAAGTGTCAGCATGGGAGGAACTTTTAACAATTTTTTAAATTCATTTTTTATTAAAATTTTCACTTGATTTTATAAAAAAAAAAGTTGCTGGGAACTTGCTGTATATGATGTGTAAGTGTTTCAGTTTTCACATTTAAACATTTGCTAAAAGAGTTTAACCAAAGTTTTGTGTTTGTTATATTCCAAATTCGAAGTACTGATGGAAAGATTTTTATTTTCATTGTAAATGCATATTAGGTTCAAATAAAGGTTATTGGTCTCATTAACTATTAATAATCTGTATCGGAATCTGCTCTAAAAAAACAATATTGGTCGACCCCTAAAGTACCACCAGCTAGTTCAGGAGCTTTTTCTGATGATGGACTGTTCAGGGCTTATTGTAGAATGAGTCGACAGTCCGACAATCTACTGTCAATTGTCAGGCCTAATTATGGTTGGTAAAACATTAGAAAGTAATTGAGGTGAGGTGTCTTGTAGCTTACCTTGGGCTCACTGAGAGGGAGCTAATGTTAGCTTCCCACAAACATTTGTTGTTATTACCACCACAGAGTGCCTGCCTCTCAATTCATCTATATGGAAAGGGGGGGGGGGGGATTAACGGCCTTGCTTTGTACTGATGTTTTCTGAACATTTATTGCTGTGCTCTTGCTTCATTACGGTTAAACACATTCAGACACCATACACACTGTGAAAACTATGACAAAGTAAAGGACATAAAAGTGTAAATAAAAAACATCCATTTTCCACCCACTCAGTCTTTCATTTCCTAGTTCAATTCAGCACAACAAAATGTGCCTAAATAAAATACCACCACCAATGTCCATGTAATGCACATTAACAACATTATACATAACATGAAACAAAATGTGAAACAATTACCGTGTGCACCTCTCGGGCCACGTGTAGGAAATCGTTGCTCTGGAGTCGAGCGTTCATCGCCGGCAGCCATGTTGCTGTTACCCACAATGCTACTGACGTATGTATGACCTCTCCAAATGACATCACATTTCCCACAATATGCCATTAACAACACTGGGGTGGTGTTACTCTGCATTAAGTTGAAAACTTTTCATTAAAGCAATGCATTTTCAAGTACTTTCCATATACATTTTTATCGCATCATTTAACTCTTTTTAACACCTTATTTAATACATTTTTAATGACCTTTTTAACAACTATGGATTTAAAGGAACTAAATTTATAACTTTAACATATAAAATAATCACATTATTAAAAGTGTCTTAGAGAAAGTTACAGATGATTAAAAAAATTGCCTGCACAAGTCAACTTAAAGCACTCTGAGTGCCTTTTCAAAATGTCTCCTCTGGCTCCCCCTAGTGGCGGTAAAGAGAGGCAGACAGAGAGAGAGCAAGAGAGAAAAGGTCCACATTGTCTGTTCAAGGCGAGAATTTCTTGCTGTTAGTCTGCCTTGCTGTTCTTTATAAAGCCTTTTTTACACAGAGGTCAGACTAGAGAACAGCTAAGTCCCTTCTTTATGCTGCCTTTTGTATTTTGACACAGAACCAAACAACAGCAGCATCATCCAGTGTGTGACTTTAGACAGCATGCCGGCGCCACAGAAACAAAAGAGCGGCATTACAGGCCTAACGTTTATTAAAACAGCATGAACCTCTAGTGTGACATATAACATACACACTGGCAGCAATTTATAAACAATAATAAAACATTAGCATAAAAATAATAATTATTTAGCATCCCTGTTATATGGCAGCTAATCTTGTCCTCTGCTCAGAGAATAAGGAGCTCTTGAATCTCATTGTCTTCCTAATTAGTGGACATTTACAGCTGCTGTACTTCTTATTTGAGTTAGCAGTCAACTGCTGCTAAGTTCTTTATAAATTGCCCGTGGTGAGTCACACATTAATACGTCATCAAACATTATACCTGTCCAGCCCAGGAGGGCTGCGAGGAGGCATAACAGCCCAACATTCGCACCTTGAGCAGGCAGTGTAAAAGGGGCGTAAACGGGTTCATTTGAGGAATGGGGGACAGAATTGTCTCGTCTTTAAGCCAGCAGCTGAGGTAGTAACAGCGTTAAATTGAAGTCTGTGAAAAGGGAAAGCCGATAAAATGGGATTATGGGCAGGACGGGTGTGACATTGTAACAACATGTCATGTGCGCAACCCATCGCAATCAATATTTACAATAACAGCAAAATATTCAAACATAGAATATTTACAATAACAGCTAACAGCAGCAGCTAACTCAAATAAGATGATTTTTATTCTTTTAACACCAAGTCAAATTCCTTGTATATGTAAATGTATTTGGCAATAAAACCGGATTCTGATGAACAAATCTGAAAAGCAACGAGGTTTTAGGGCTCCTTACGCTCCGAGCAGAGGATAAGATCAGTCACTAAGAAAAGTACTTTGTAAACTCCATAGTAGAGCTTGCAACAGCTGATTTCACAGAAAATAGTGTGTGTATGCCCATAACACATACTCATTCTGGATCAGGCGTGTTTCAAACTCATGGCGTGAGTGGTACAAGAGCAGAACTAGAGCTTTAGACAAGGGCTGTCAGTCGATTAGAATATTTAATCGTGATTAATCACATGATTGTCCATAGTTAACGTGCAATTTATCGCAAATTAATTGCACGTTTTTTATCTGTTGTAAATGTAACCCAATTAAAAGGTCATGGTTAAAAATGTTTTTAAAAAACAGTAGATATTAAACATTTCTTTTAATAAGAAGAGTTCATTATAACAGATTAAAGGTCATTTTATGTAGAGTTCATAATAAATACAATAGATTAAAAGCTATTTCATGTACACAAACAAGGTAAAATATGTTTTTGTATTTCATGTTTAAAATCTATGGCATACTATACTGTAGTACAAGTTTAAAAAAGATAATATGCAGGTTAAATATGTGTTTGTGAAGAGTTCATGGTTTTTTCTTTGTAACTGGGTCTAATACTGTTTTCCCATTGGTTGACGCCTGGGAGCATGAGAGGAGTGCGTGATCTGAGAGAGTGGGTAAAGCATGAGTGAGGGAGTGCCAGGGTGCGACAGAGCGGACAGAGGAGAAAGGTGTTGGCTTTGCTAGCAAAAACAAGGTCAGAAGTTTTAACAGATATTCATACTAACTTGACTGATTCTGTAACTGTCAACTTGACATGACAACTGGACATTCGGCAATGGGATTGTGTTCTGCTGGTTTGTGTGAGCAGCAGATGATTTCGACATGGACTTTTTGAAGGCTGTTTCACCAGGTGTGTAATACTAGCTAATTAAGTAGCATAGTATACTAAAGGGGACATCAATTAGCAGAGTGTATGGATAGTAGGCCGCTTATTAGCTGACAAAGCTAACTGAGGACATTCAGCCAACGTATTAGACGAGGGAACGCTGAGGAGAACCAGACAGCGCTCTTAGTTACCGGGCCACTCAGAGTTCCTCTTGTCATGATGGAAGAAAGTACGCAGCAGGATCTTCTCTCTCGTGCCCGAAGGTTCCAACGCCATGTTTGGAACTCAAGGGACACTGACAGACAGGTTTTCAACGTTAATAATGTTATCAACGTTATTATGACATTATTAATGTGTGAACTTTAAGGGGCCCTACTTCAGACACATAATACAACCTGAACTGTTGCATATGGCTTCAGGCTAACATATCATGCCTTCTGAAAATGCTTATGTATCTCCTTTAACGTGACATTGGCTCATCTGCAGTATTTTCTATCTAAAGTAGTTTATTTAGCAAATCTCATTTTCTTGTGCATAGATATTGACTTGAATGTGAAGCAAGCTGTGAATGTGACGACTAAGCTGTTGGATGATAAATAGATGGCTTTATTAAACAGGTTGAAGGCTTTGCTACATGACCAATATCCAGTTGCTTTATTGAAATCCTGTGGGTGGCCTTGCAGGGACAGGGAGTTCATTTTGTTCCATATCTTGTCATATACAAACTGTACAGGCTGCTGAATTCTATTATTAAAACATACAACTTTGAGATTGTCCACAGACATAAGATTCATGATGAAAATGTTCTAGAAACTTTCAGACAGTTGCACCAGACTTAATGTAGCTCCCAAGTCTTCAAGTTCATCACGTAGATGAGCATGTTCCAAGGAGGAAAAGTGAATATCAGCAGACACACATCTGTTTCAGATAAACTCCATGCACGTAGCTGTCTGACAGGTGCACTGGTATAAATCCAAATGTATGTCTGAATTCCGACTTGTTCAATTTTGATATGAATTCCTTACACACTCTTGCAATATCTCAACTCTACAGTCCACTGACTTATAAGGGAACCTTGAATTTCTGTACCAACTTTTATTGGGATCATTCCCAATAGCTGTCAAGATATGCCATTCAAAACCAAAAGTGTCTACTCCATGGGGGTACTGTAGAGGAAGTCAGGGATGAGCAAAAAGGTCTCAGGGACCAGCTTCTCACCTTCAGTGCTTTCTAGAATGGCTGTACACCAACAAACATGAGATCATAGTTCTGCTGACGTCCCACTGGAGGACTTCGGTCAGCACTTTATTTCCTCAACCTGATTATGTGGTTGCTGTGAAGTGGAGTATTAATGGGCTGCTCTGGCAGAGCTGTTGGAGAAACATCACTGGGTTCAAGAAAAACTGTGTTGACTACATCCTTTTAAACTTTTAGGTCTGTCTTTTGAACTGAATTTCTGGTCAGCCCCTCCAGGATTTTGCAGGCTGTTTCATGGCCTGAAATACCTGATTTCACGGCAGCTTTTCTAAAAAGTTGCACCATTTCTTGCAATGAAATTAAAGGAGCAAATGAAAATTGCAAAAATTGTTGTGATGATGTCTCACATTTGGAGCCTTTCATTATGAGCATTTAGTTTTTCCCACAGAATTTGAATCTATATTTAATGGAAGGAGGGCAGAATCAGCTAATCACTGGCCAGCAACTGCATCTGACATTCCGAAGCAGCGCTGAAGGTCGATCTGTAAGTTGCTCTCCTCCTGCTTTCTCCACCCAACATGTGCTAACATAACAGCAGCGGCAAACAGTAGAACCCTGAGCCATTAAATAATCCCAACAATCTCACACTGACAGCAGAACAGCTCAACTCAGTAATTAAGCCTATTGATAAATGTTGGGTAGCCTTAGCCATGTGATGCTAATAGTGAACCCTGTCACTGTGTGTGTGATTGTGTCACAGGTGTAGCAGTCATCTTAGGACAAACAGAGAGTGAGGGGCAAGGAGGGGCTGAGTGGATCAATACACTGCACTCAGCTCTACAAGCTTGCCAGGCACAGCATTTTGGCAAGTTTGCCATCAGGCGCTGTTCACACATGCAGTGTTTCCTGGGCATGATATACCAGATCAAGCAATAGCACTTGGTAGATGAACCTGCACTTGTATAGCACTTTTCTAGTCATTTGACTACTCAAAGTGCTTTCAAACTAAGAGTCACATTCACCCATTAACACACACATTCATACACTGGCAGCCGAGGCAACCATACAAGGTGCCATCAGCTACTCAGTTTAGAAACACTCACACGCAGTCACACACCAATGGTACAGCCATCAGGAGCAGCTTGGGGTTCAGTGTCTTGCCCAGCGATACTTTGACATGTTGACTGACGGAGCTGGGGATTGAACTGCCAGCCCTCCAATTAGTGGACAGCCTACTCTAGCACCTAAGTCAAAGTTGCCCCTGCAGTGTTGGATTCCATAAAGACTGTATGCGCCGTCAGAGAGACAAGACTCCAGAGAGATGAGCGTTTCTGTTGCTGCTGTTTCTGTTGTTTCTGTTTCTGTTGTGTTTCTGTTGCTGCTGTTCACATTCTTTCTGATTCTTTCTGTCAAAAAATGCACTACAAGAGCTATATGACATCACCAGTAGTCACATGACAAAAATACCAGATAGTATTTCTATTGTAGCTGGAGATTTTAATCCAACAGACCTCGGACCTGTTTTACCTCAGTTCCACCAGCATGTCCACACCCCCACCAGAGGAAACAATACCCTGGACAATGTTTGGATGAGCATTCCTGACAGCTACAAAGCCCATCCCCCAGATCACATTTCCCTGCTTCTCCTTCCTACTAACTCCCAGCTGATTTAAAGGGTCAAACCATGAGAGAGAGTGTAGACAGATGACGCTACGGCAGCTCTACAGGACTGTTTTGAGTGCATGTTCAGAGATACTGTCAGCCAGGAGCATACATCAACAGTTACATCAGCAAATGTATTAATAATGTGGTGATAAACAGAATAGAACAATTGCCCATACAGAAAGCCAGGAATAATCCTTTTTGCATTGAAGGTCCTATCCAGAACCAAACAGCTGCCTCTTGGTTGGTTGACCAGAAATCATACAGCATCGCCAGAGCGAGACTGAAAGCTGGCATCACGGACATGCATCAGACAGGTGATCCAGACCATCACAGGCTATAAAGTAGGAGCACCCTCATCATGTGGGAGGCCATGTTGCCAAATGAGCTAAACACCTTATACACTCGCTTTGATCTGCTTAACAAAGAGCCAGCTGTCAAGTCTGCATCACCTCCAGAGGACCAGCCACTGTTTGTACACATAATGGATGTAAAAAAAAACCCTAAGGAGGGTGAATATGAGTAAAGCTGCTGGGCCTGATAACTGTGGACTCAGAGCATGTGCCATACTAATATTTTTGTGGGTTAGCGTTTTTCTCTGTTTTTCTCACCTGCTTCAAGATAGATACCATCATCCCTGTACCCAAAAAAGTCTGTAGCGTCTAATCAAAATGACTGCCGCCCAGTGTAACCCACTTCCATTCCAAGAAACTGGTCCTCCAGTACGTTAGAAACAACATCAAAGACAGTCTGGACCCTCACCAGTTTGCATTCCAAGCCAACAGATTCACAGAGGATGTCATCTCCCCTGTCCTACACTTAGCCATCACGTATCTCTAACATAACTAACTACGTCAATGTCAATCTACATTTGAATGTTGATTTCAGCTCAGCATTCAAGACAATCTTGACATAAAATGACTAGAGAGCAACACATAAGGACTACAAGGCAATACAAAATCGCAAAACGACAACACAGATACATTAGACAACTACGAGGAGACACAAAATAACTACAAAGGGACATGAAGAACTACAAGGAGACACAAAACATGAACAAGGAGACACAAAATGTTACAAAGTGACACAACATTACTACAAAAATACATTAGACAACTACAAAGAAACACAAAACCACTACAAAGCTACACAAAATGACAATAAGGAACCACAAAATCACTACAAAGTTACACACGACTATGAGACACAAACAACTACAAGAGACCCAAAATCACTGCAACAAAACAAATATAAAGCAACACAACACAAAAATCACCACAAAGCAGCACAAAACAACTACAGTACGGTATAAACTGACACAAAGAGACAAAATGGCAACACAAAATGACTACAAAGATACATTGGACAACTACAAGGAGACATAAAATCACTACAAAGTGACACAAAACCACTACAAAGCTACACAAAATGACAATAAGGAACCACAAAATCACCAAAAAGTGAAAAAAAAAACCAAATACACTGTGACATAAACTGGCACAAAGAGACAAAATGGCAAACAAGGAGAAGTGAAACAAGATGACTACAAAGATATGTAAAACAACTATAAGGGGACAAAATAACTTAAGTTTGACAAGATGACTACAAAGATAGAAACAACTACAAGCAGACAAAATCACTACAAAGTAACACACAATTACAAAGATACATAAAATAACTTCAAGAAGACAAAATCACTACAATGTGACACACAATGACTACAAAGTGACACAAAGAGACATAAATAACTACAAGGAGACACAAAAACACTATAAAGCAACACAAAACTATGCAACATAAACCAGCACATAGAGACAAAAAGTGACACAACATAACTACAAACATGTTAAAAAAAACTACAAGAAGGTTCAAAATGACCATTAAGTGTGACAAAACGACCACAGAGAGACTTAAACAACTATGAGACACAAAATCACTTTAAAGTAACACAAAACGACTACAAAGATATACAATAAAACAAATACAAAATCACTACAATGTGATACAGAACAACACAAAATTACTACAAACGAACAACTTCAGGGACACAAAACCAAAACAAGGAGACACAAAGTCCCTACAAAGTGCCAAAAACTTCAATTATACCCAAAATCACTAAAAAGAGACACACAAACAAAAACAACACAATTAGAGACCCTGAGAACCTGACCCTGGGAACTGTTCATGTATGTTCCTCTAGATTGTTGTGGCTCTCCTGGGTGGTGGCATCTATGAACATGTCTGTACACAAAACAGTCCTGTAGATCTGTCCACAATGCAACCCTCTGGAACTCACTCCAATCCTGATGAAGTACGATAATAAACCGGTTCTTAAGCACATCAGGAACAACATCCATGACAGTCGGGACCATCACCAGTTTGCATTCCGAGTCAACAGATTCTTGGAGGATGCCATCTCCAATTTACTCCACTCAGCCATCACAAATCTTTAAATTAAAAACACCTCCATCAGAATTCTGTTTGTTGATTTCAACTCAGCATTCAACACAATCTTTCCCCAACTTAACAGTAACAGACCCAAGCCACTTTACATTTGCTCCTGCACTCTAGGGTTGAAACTGGAGCCCCCCAGGGCTATGTACTTTGCCCCCTCCTGTTCACACTGTACGCACATAATTGCAGCCCTCCACATAGAGAAAACTCTGCTATCATCAACTGGATTACAAACAATAATGAGACTTCACATAGCAAAAGGAATCCTCTGAAATCCTCAAATCTTGCAGAGTGGTGCTCGAAGAAGAGAACAACCTACTGCTCAATATCAGCAAAAACACAGATCTCATCAACTGTTTTAGGGAACAGGAGGCAAAGACACACACCTCTGTCTACATTAAGGAGGTGAGGTTGAGTAAGTGAAAAGTTCTAGGTTACTGAAAGTCAGAATCAACTTGACATGGCCACCAAACATTTCTATCCTGATGAATAAGTTTCAAAAATAGTTGTATTTCTTAAGGAAATGTAAGAAAAATAACACAAGGACAAAATTATGTGCCAAGTTCTTGTTCACTTTTATCGTGAAGCAATGGAAAACTTCCTGACTGGAAAAATTACAACCTTGTATGATTAAAGGCCCATTCAGACAGAACGGGATTTGAGTTGCATTTGCCGCTGGGTTCAGCACACGCAGCCCAGCGCTCCATCCAAAGTTCAGCCTAGTATTTCTTCAGAGTTGAGCTTACATGCACTAACACCAACAGTAAACGTATAGCCAGTTGTTTTTGTCAATGTGGTAAAACTCTTGGCATCTCCTTAATAACATATTACTGTGGGCTTACGAGGACACACAAAATAATGTCTTTTTAAATTGTTTTGATGCACATGAAAAACTGTATGAAAAACTCCCCAGAAACCAAAAATCTAGGCCTATTGTGTACAGGAAAGTATCTGTAGTTCTTCAGAAACACTTGTTTCGTCACATGTACCAGGTCATCCCTGTCTTAACCATTTTTAAAGACAAATTGCAGGAGCCAGATGCACAATTTGTATACTAGTCTGAAGTATGGTGAGGAGCATACATTTTTTAATCTAATTTTATGAAACATTTCACGTATGGTAAATGGTGCATATGAATTTGTGCATTCACATCGCTAAGTCATATGGTCCTGGAGGGTATTTTAATAAGGGTATTTTAATAGACCACAGCTGTTAAAACTTTTTTTTTTTCCACCACATACTTCCACTGTAACCAAAATGTCAACTTCTCTTTGGTGAATTTCTGGATCTTTGGTCTTTTACCTCTTTCCACCACCACAGACCACTGAGTTGGCACAACTGTGGGTGCATTGTAGCTAAACAACTAATTGATTCCACATGAGCCTCATTTCACTACCAATGCTGATGTTTTACTACTGATCAGTGTAAGTATGGTATGTGTAGAAAAAAACACACACATCCATGTGGGAAGTGAACTCTGGACTCCCGCACAGAAGTCCTTGTTTGTGGGACACATCCACCCTATAAGCTTGCTTGCACTCCTTATATTATGTGGTTACCTACAGCGTTATTACCTGACGCTGTCCTTCATGCACACGTGACCAGTGACAACACCTTTGCGCGTTGCATGTGGACCCGCTGCTGCCCACAACTGTATGACAACAGTGCCATCGGTTCAGTCCAGCTGCGTTATCAAGTGACGCCCTCTGTGCACATTGCATGTGGACATGCCAGGTGCCTAGCGGCCATCAGCCAGTGTACAATAACAATGCTACCGGTTCTGTCCGACCACCTTCTCACGTAATGCTGTTTATGCACATTGCATGGTGGCGGAAGGTGGTTCTTGGCATCACATTTTTGTGCCGAAAGCAGTGACAGATCAGCGCTATTTGACGAGTTCAGAATGAGAATGGGTTGGACTCAGAGTCTGAGCCAGGACTGCCTACAAATGGCTCTCAGTGGAGGTGATTGAGATGGTGGCCAGCAGCTAAAAATGCTAACAGCATAAATAGTGCTAACTATGGCAACAGTGCTAAATAAGCAAACAGTGTTTTGCTGCCTTCATGTGTTCCTCAGAAATATTGTATTTGCCATATTTACGAGTTACAAGCACATGAACGGCCCTTCAAATTCGTAATTACAGGTGGTGAATTGGGAAAATTTGATGATACCTGAGTTGCGATGTTTGTGTGATGTTTCAGGGCAGCAGAAATGCCCTAAAGCATGGAAACAGTGTCAACAATTGATGGAAAAAAATATTCATTTGAATAATTTCATAATTTCATTATTTTGCTCTTTTAGTGGTTGCACATTTTAGTATATGCATCTATTAATTATCTTTTCAGGACGCCATTACTTTACTTTAGCTTTAGATAGCGAAAAGCTGTTTGCTGTTATACTAATGCTCTGAATATCCCAAAAAGAACATTAAACCAAACAACTTTTCCCTAAAGAATCAGAATGGAAACTGTGTGTTTTTGTTTGTTTGATGGTTATTTAAGCTTGGGACAGATCCTGGAAGATGTAACCGACTGCCAAATATGGACCCATGCAGGGTGATGTTAAGCAGAACTCAGAGACTGACAGTATAACAGCTTCCTTGGGAAAGAGGGTGGAGGCTGGGAGCTGTTTGCCAAACTTGTGGGGAAACACACGCAAGGCTCTGAGGAGGGCTGCAGCCATGATGTGTAATCACACATGATGCAATGTTTTAAAATGCGGGCAGAGAGTTCATATATTCAGTCAGCTTGGGTCATGTGCACAGAGACTGCTTTCATTCGGGACAAACATTTTTGAAACATGGTGCATTATGGGTAGTTCAGTCAGGAGATATTAAAATATGTAATAATGTCAGAAAATCATTTTTTTACCTAGACACCACGTGGGGTTAATACTTGTTTGTGGGAAAGAACCCCATAGTCAGCAATATGACCTGCAACTGGATGAACATTAACAGCTAAAGGTGTCTTTGGCTGCCACTGTGGATACTGACGTTAAACTCCTTCTGGTTGGGGCTGAGATGGTAGGGTGAGGGTTAGTGTGAAACTCTCAACAATGTGAACTGGTTGAGCTTAAACCCCGGGTTTGTGCTTGGGATTATGTCTCCTTTGGAAAGTCACCCAGCCTACCTGCTGAAAAAACAATTTGACCACTGTCAGATGGTTCAGCTGGTTGACCAGCTTGTTTGACCAGTTTAAGGTACATTTTAACATAATATTTTATGGCTTAGCTTTGAAAAGCAAAGAGCATAAATCAGCTAAGTCTCCTTGTAATGGGATATGCATAAAGATAAATGTGTGCAGCTTGGCAGGCTGGTCACACCAGCATGTCTGGCTAGTGGCCCACCCAGCTAAACCATCAAAGACCAGCAACTGGGTCAGGACCATCTGAGACCATCTGAGACTAGGTAAAACCAACTACCAGCATGAGCTGGTTTTTAGCTGTTTTTTTCCCAGAAAGGTGGATTCCCAGCTGTTCAGGAGCTGTTAAATGAGTAAGAGCAGCTTCATAGATGGGATGTTAACATCACCCTGGTTTCCTTGTCAAAAAGCATATGGGATTTTTCCATTGGATTTTGGATCATTGCACAAAATAAGTGCTTTTGTTCAGTAAGATAATCTTCACAAATGAACACTTTTATGATTTTTGAAGCCTAAAAATAATCGCCAGAAGTAAAAAAACCCTATGTTAGGCAATAAACAAACAATGCCACGATGACTTGACATGACTTAATATCGCCACCACAGTGATGCTATAAAGCTTTGTGTGGCGCGGTTTGGCGTGATGCCACTCGTCTCATTTGGCCACTTGTTAGCAACCAACCTTATTTCCTCTAACTAAAAACCCAATCAAAAAACCTATTGACTAGGAGACAAGTGAACAAGGAGGTCTAAAGAGCCAACTCATTTCTGGGCTTTGCTACTCCTCAAACTCTCACATTGCAGTGATTTTCTGTCTTGGACCTGAAATCTTTTTTCAACCAGCCTCATCTCCAGTAGCTGCTGGGTGACCTTTATTCAGCTCCGTGTAACATCATGCTTTCGTACAGGAGCCTTAAACTCTTGTGACGCTGTGCCTTGTTTTGTTTCAAGGTTTCCTCTTTTCCTCCACCTTTGTAAAGTCTTGCAGGGTCTAGCTAGATGGATCCTGCATGGAGTGAGTGAAACAGGAATATTCCTTGCCAAGTTCACATATCTGGCATCTCCTCTTTTGGCAGGATTGCCCTTGGGAGACCAACATTTGGTCCAGTCAGTGTTCCCTGATTTACTGGTTGAGCTCATGTTCTTGGCCAGTCTGACATTCAAGGTCGAGGGTTGATTCTCAAACCACCCTGTGAAGGAGAAAATGCATAAGTCAGTGGGCTATAAAATCATCTTGATGGGTATTGCCTCCATGTTCAGTCAAATGAACCAACTACACACATTACTATGAAAAAGAAATCCTCTTTGGGAGGCCAATTTGACAGCCATCTTCATTAATGGCTGCCATCTTCATTAATGGCTGCCATCTTCATTAATGGCTGCCATCTTGGGTTGTCAGATGGCCAATTAGGCAAATTTGATCAGAGGCCTCTGAAGAACAAACACAGTACATTGAATGCTTGTATCGTTAATTCGGACAATTGCTGCACTGCTACACTATGAATGGCATTTGCAAGTATATGTTATTTTTATTGTGTAATATATGAATATAAACTATAATGAATTTCCTAGTTAATTTTTCATTAACTAGCTGGTTAGTGTAGTGGAGGTTAGTTTTTTTTTCACCCAGCAGAGTGTACCATAGGATCACACCTTTGTACAAGGTCACCAGGCCTTCACCTGGGTATATGCCAGGTCATCAAGGCTAAAAGTTAAAAGACACAATTTCAAATCCTCTGAAAAAGACAAATCAACTTCTAAATTCTTTTTTTTTTTTTTTTTTTTAAATAAACAGTGTAAGAGAGAAATTAACTTTTTTTTAACCAAAAGAATACTTTATTTCAGAATGTCAATAAGACCTTATCTACAGAACATGAATAAAGTCCATAGGCTTTAAAAAATGAAAACCTCTTCAAAATATTACTTTTGATATCAGTGATACTCAATATACAGCCCACAGGCCAAATTCACCCCCGAAAGGGTGTAAGGTGGCCCCCCCAACCATTTTCTAATACACAATAGAAATTAAGTCATTCACACTGGGAATTGTTTTTGTACTTTTAAGTATATAAGATACCAGAATGCATAAAAAAGCATCAAAATAGAGGTTCCAGCTAAGCCCCTAATGTCCTAAACACCTAGAAATGTCCTAATATGTGAGAATTGTCTTAAAATTGTAGAAATGTCCACACATCCTAAAATGTTCTAAATCCTAAAAATGTGCTAAATCCAAGAAGAAGAGAAACCTGCTAAAACTTGGTAGAATCCTAAAAACATCCTGAAATCCCAGAAATGTCCTAAAATCCAAGAAATGTCCTAAAATCCTAGATACGTCCTAAAATCCTAGATACGTCCTAAAATCCTAGACATGTCCTGAAATCATAGAAATGTGTCAAAATCATAAAAACATCCTCAAATCTGAGAAATTTGCTAAAATCCTAGAAACATCCTTAAATCCTCGAAATGTCCAAAAATCTAAGACAAGTCCTAAAATCCTAGCAACATCCTAAAATCGTAAAAATGTCCTAAAAACCTAGAAACATAATTGGAGCTGTGACTGGCCCCTGGCTCCTGTCATTTTACAAAAGTGGCCCTCAAGCAAAGCATGTTGCTATTGTTGTTATCCTTCCTTTAAATAACGCAGTTTAATCAATGAAATCACAACAAATATTGAACAAATTGATCAGAACCACCAAAGCACACAGCCATTAAAATGTCAAGGACCTGGAATTATTTTATATGGAAACTAATTCTGATCCAGCTCCGATAAAAACAAAAAAACTGGTCATGAATCAACGTTTACATGAGAATCTGTCCAAACTAAAAGAGTCTGTCTCCCAAAGTTACCTAAGTGTGATGTAATGGGAGTTTAGTGAGTGGTGACATCAGTGTTAAAGCGGCCGCCCACTGAGGAATACCAGGAATTCTGGGAGAGTGAGTCTGAGGAACAAAGACTGAACTTCTGTTTGCTTCTGGTAAAGCTGTCCTCTGGACAATGACAGAACAGCAGCACATCATTCTGATAGAGTTTATCCAGAAATAGCATTTGGGAAATTTACAGTCCCATTAAGCCCATTAGTCACCACCTCTGACTGATTCTGTGTCTGTGAGGGCAATAACATGTGAGGATGAATGAACGATGCTGGCCTGAAATGGATCATTATTTCTCTCAATTTTTATTTCATGACTGGTGTGTGAGGCTGGTAATGTGGATTTAATGCCCCCGAACCTGACTGTTACCTCATATAGCATGCTGCGCAGATACCTGAAGCAATGAAAAAGACTAACACTGCTGTAAAGTGCTAATATCTATTCACCACGCAGTACCTGTACGTCGCTGTAGCATTCCAATCCCTCACATGATAACAGACAAATCATCCATAAACAGTGGCGTTCATAAACAGCATTTATGTATCCCTATCTCCAACAAGTCCTTTCCATCCTTATCTGAGTGCTCTGCCAGGCTTCCCCTTCACAGCACAGGCTCTGTGTGCCGTGATAAAATGGCCCAGGCAAAATAAAACACAAGCTCCATTGTAGTGAAAAAAAACAAGTGAGATAAAAACCCTGAGCAACGTCAAGGTCATTTCCTGCTGGGTGAGAAAACAAATTGAAGGGAAGATTGTGGGATCCTCCCTGCACTAACTGCAGGGCAGCAGGATGACTGTGTGTGTGTGCGCGCGTGCCTGCACACACGCTCACCGTCTCTGGGGAAATGATCTCTCAAAGCATCAGAGTGTGCACTCTGGATTTTAATAGGTGTTTTAAAACTCAGAGCACACAAAGTGGAGGTGCTGCTCAGAGTACTAAACTCTGAAATGGTACAGAGTGTCCAAAATGGCGACCTCTTTGGCAGAGCGAGTGGTGGGATTGTGGCCAAAGCTACAATATCTCTCACTTAGCGAGGATCCAGGCCAAATGGCAATAGACAGGGGTAACACAAGTAGCATAACTATTCTAACCAGGCGTGTGTGCGGGTGTGTGTGTGTCTGTTCACAGCTAATCTCATAAACTACTGGACCAATCAGCCTAATACTTTGTGTGCACATGTATGACTGTATGCCCAATGATGAACAATGGTTCCAATGGTTGCTGTGATTCACAATTGTAGAAAAACCTGTTTTATTGACTGTTTTATACTGCAATTGACTTCTGACTACTTACTACTTTTTACCAGTTAGAGTGCAAGCTATTTCTAGAAAGTGGCTTGGCTTTACATGCTTTGCATTGAGGTATTTCGGGACTCAAATTCTCTGAAGGTACAAAAATTCATGTTACAAAGCCACTGTGACCTTTAATGACACACTGGGTGAAAGCGCACCACGGAACGAGATTAATCAGTGTTCATTTTTTAACACAGAATTTTTTCTGTGATTAATTTATCAAAATGAACGCTTTGTTTTGACAGCCCTACTAAAAACAACAAGCCTAAAGGCCAGATGTGTGTTGTTGTTTTTTTTTGTTTGTTTTTAAATCCATTATCCAAAAAAGAAAAAAAAAAGAGTTGAGAACAAAATCTTGGAATCTGAGTACGATGCATTTTATTGTTGTAGAGGGTAGAAGGTAAAAGGTGGATTCATTGGTCATTTTTTGAACTGTCTGTCTGTCTATGTTCTATTTGTTGCAGAAATTTCAATCCATCCATCCATCCATCCATCGTCCCCTGTCCCCCCTCTGTCCCTCGCAAGGGTAAAGAGATGATCCACTGTTCCACAAACTGGACAGAATCCACGTTGCTTCCCCTGAATCCGATATTCAACAATCAGTCAGAGCCTCCTTTCCAGCACCCTGGAGTAACAAATGTAAAGACACATTCCCCTTGCTCCTCTTCACTGAAATTACCTCCCTGGTTGTCGCCTCTCTCTCCCCATGTCTTGTATTTGGCACTGGAACAGCATTAAAGGACTGAGCTGTCCTCTCTGTCTTCACGTCCTCCTCCTCGTCATCATCATCCACCTGAATGGAATTACCTGAGCCATCTGAGTTATAGAAAACTGTGCGTCCCGTTCCTCTGTCATCTCACGGATGTGTCCTGCTGCCACTTTCTCTTCACTGATTCTTCATCAAAGAACTTTTCAAAGGCTTCAGCAAAAAATCAAAACTGTTCCAAAAACTTTAACAGATGAAAGTTTTTTAAGACACATTTTCTTCATTGATTCTTGATGGAATTTTGATGGATACAATAAATGCAAAAAAAAAAACTGTTCAAAAAACTGTAATGACAGATGAAAGTTTGTGAGTCAATGTGCAAACGTCACTGACACAATTTGAAGTCATAAGATCGTGAAGCTTTTTTTTCTCTTCATTTTATCATATGGAACTGCTTACCCTGGTCAGGGTCACAGGTGTGCTGGAGCCTATCCCAGCTGACAGTGGACGAGACCCGGGGTAGACCCTGG
Source organism: Plectropomus leopardus (assembly GCF_008729295.1). Taxonomy (NCBI): domain Eukaryota; kingdom Metazoa; phylum Chordata; class Actinopteri; order Perciformes; family Serranidae; genus Plectropomus; species Plectropomus leopardus. The sequence continues at coordinate 29,663,931 of NC_056477.1, read as the reverse complement.
ACGGGTCACCAGACCATCACAGGGCTGACACATAGAGACAAACAACAATTCACACTCAAATTTGAAATAATTTTACTTTTTGCAGGTTTACAGTTGCAGTTTAGATTCCAATATGGATAAAGAGGTATAAAAACATTGTTATTCTCAGGTGTCACATGTAAAACTCTTTGATTTTAAGGCATTTGAAAACACACTGGGCTGAGGACTGCAGCTGAGTCTGTCTCTGATTAGTCTGCACTGCTGAGAAGCTTTCAGAGCTTCTGATTTTTCCTGGGAGGATGGTCACTGTGATTGGTCACGCAGCTTCGCGCTTAGCTCCTGCAGCTCTGTGATGACTTGCTCCAGAGCGGAGACACCGTCCTGCAGCTCGCCGTGGATCTGACCCGTGGCCACATCTGTGTGCATTTGCTGGGACAGAGAAATTCAGAGGAAAAAGATAAAATAATGATGTAATGCATCACAGGGTCTGATTGTTTATCATTAATATTTCACTTCTTATCAGTAAATGATTTGGATGTTATATGGTGTAAGTGTTCAGCCAAAAATGATTTGATTAAGACAAGAAAGCTCCGTCAGTCAGTCAGACTGACTGCCAACAGAACGTTAGCTCAGCAGCCAAAGTGAGACTGAGAGCTGCTAAAAGGATTAATGGACATGATATCTGCCTTCTACAGCTTTCTCAGACTCACCACATGCATTTACTTTTTAGCCAAAGGTAGACCTTACACAATAAAACACTGCTACCTATTATTCCACTGTTGAATATAATGATTTAAAATAATGAAAAGGCATTTTAAATATCACAGTAATGTAGATATTGGGCCTCATTCACCAATATCTAAGTTTTTTCTCAAATTCCTTTTTAAATTGTTCTTCAGTAAGTTATTAAGAAAATTTACATCAGATTTATGAAGGTGTTCTTAACCTGCAGAATTGTTCACACCTGTGTTCTCAGATTGATGGATGCCCATCTCCTCATAAACTGAAAGCACGTGCCAGTCAGCCCTTATTAGCATAAGTACATGCCCCCAAATGCCCTTAAAAGAGCATGAGACTGAAGGGCCGAAGGACAGAAGTCACACAGAGGTATCTCACGGGAAAGTTGAGAAAATGCAAATATATATATATATATATATCTACATGAAGATAGAGCACCAGAATCAAAATGCAAAAAAAACTTTAGTAGTTATGAAGTGGAGGAACTGCTGCAGGAAGTGAACCACAAACAAGCGGTGATATTTAGTCGCGTTTATTCTAGATATAAAATCACACACGATAAGACTGTGAGTGCTGAATCTGGAGAAGGGTGCAGCACAGGTGAGGTTAAATAGATGCGGTTTGATTTGAAAACCAACACACACCAAAAAAAAAAAAAAAAAACTGCAAAAATTTGATGACAAATTTAGAGCACTGGAGGGGGACAGCAGGCAAAGAACTGTCTGAGCTGGACCATCGGGGCCATCATCAGAGAGACGCGCTATCAGGCGTGCCATCAGCTGAACGCCTGCACACAGAGCTGAGCCAAGTCAGCGCCTTCATTACTACAAATTACAAAATGATTATTGTGATTTAATATTATACAACTGAAGAACAGAAGGACACGCACTAACCACTTATTTTGCTCAGACATGTCGGCACTTAAATGTGCGTTAGAGTGCTCTTCAGTGTGCGTAGATTCTGTTCTTACCCGAGAAAAAAATCCTAAATACAAAAACATCAGTGAATGTCAGAATCTTCATGAAAAGTGCGTAAATGGGTTTTAAGAGCAAATTTCTTCTTCAGAGTGGTTGGTGAATGAGGCCCATGGTCACCAAGTGTGAGCTGCCTTCCAAGTTCAGATGAACTTTCAATTTCTTTGAAGTTGACAAGCAAAGTAAAAATGAAATGTCTAGTCTATGAGTCAGTGGCTCAGTCCTGGGGAGTACTGGATCACCCTGTTTTTGATTTATACAGTTTCATAATTTCCTACAATTTTTCCATGAAGTAATCAAAAACAAAAAGTACCACTCATAAAACCATATGTCTACTATCATATCGTATTGTGAAATGATTGTGCAGCAGTCCTCGGGGGGACACTTCCCACAGTGTTAACACTGGGTTGGGCACTAAACTTCCTGAGCATGAATCATTCAGCATGATTCCACCCTGGATGACCTGGGTGTCATACGCTCATTAATCTTCATGTCCACCATTTGTCTTTATGGGATTTGGTGATATGCAGTGTTTTCCCACAGACTTAGAGTGTGTGTGTCGCTTCCTTTAACAACCCTCAAAAGCAGAAAAAGCAGGACACACAAAACACAAAACTTTGTCTTAAGTGAGCTTTTTTTCACTGCTTTTGAGAACAATGCACTCTGATGCACTACATGATAGGTCTGTTTTGCAGCAGTGCAGGCATTTGGGCTTGTCATGGACTTGGGAGTTAACCCTTTGAAACCTGGATGGACATCAGTTTTTCTTGTGCTTCATTTAGATGCCTTTCACAAGTATTTAAACTTTTGACACCTGATCAAAAAGGTTTGATTCTCTTTAAATACATGGAAAAGGCAATGAGCAAATTGTAGGAAATTTGCAAAAGAACAAGAGTTGACAAGAAAACAACAGTTTGAAATAGAAGAGAAAGAGGGGCATCCGGGGGCTCAGTGGATAAAGCAGGCACCCCATATATGAAGGCAGTGTCCCTGCCGCAGTGGCTGCGGGTCTGATTCCAGCTCGCGGCCCATCCCCTCTCTCTCCTCCTTTCATGCTATTCTGCCCTATCTAATAAAGGCAAAAATGCCAAAAAATAATCTTAAAAAAAAAGAAAAAGAAGCGCAAGAGATCATACAATTATCAGAAAACCAAAAATCCAGAAGCTGTATGTATGATTATTAGAATTTTATATTTAAAATATGTCTGTTAAATAAAGCATGTTTAATTTTCAAGGTCAATTCCTCATTAGTTTTTGCTTTTTACTGACCTTTCTTTTGTGCTGATTTTCAGATAATCTTCTAATTTGCTAATTTGCTAATTTTTGGGTCTTTTTTTGTAAGGTTGCTCGTTTCTTTCCTGCCTTCATGCTTTAAAATAAATCAAGCCAAATCGTTTAGGTTTCCCAGAGTTAAATGTGTGATGTATCATTCTGTGTCCCCTCTCTGAATGTTGAGGATTTTGCAGGTCTGTAAACGCAGCACAGGCAGAGCTCTCCCTGAGTTCTTTCCCCCAGCAGCAGTTTGTGACTCACAGGGTGGATGATTGATCTGCTGATCTGTTCAGAGCTGATCAGATCAGACCAATAGATGACAGAAGCAGCTGCTGGGAGTGAATGCAAACTTTTAGACCTAGCAGACTGAACAGTTACGTTTCACTTCATTTGCTCCATCTGTGCCCAGAGCACGCTCTGCAGTCCAACAGTGAAATGCAATCAATAACTAACTGGTATATATAGTTCAACAGTGCTCCTAATGCTGACATCTAAAGCCTGCACTGTATGTTCTGCTATATTTCAGTGCAGACTTGTGGACTTGTTTCACGTCTGAAAAGGTATAAGTATGTGGTCAACATTTTCTTAAAGACACTGAGACAGCTCTGTTCAGACTCAAGATGCAAGAAAAAGGCTATAAAACTGAGTAATGTCTTGACACCATGCACTCTAGCGTCAGACATGCGTCATGGAAAGCAAAGGCGTGGTGGGGTGGCACTCAGGGTAAATGATGGACTGTGATTGGTGGACTATACCTTAGCTTTGGTGGTCAGACTCTTGAGGCTGAGGCGGGTGGAGGCTACACGACGCACTTCCGATCTCTGGATTACTCTTCTTCTTACAGCAAGCGATGGTCACTGAGAAACACAGAGATTCAGAGGATAGACCGAGCCTGGTGGATTAGTTGCTTTGAATATGTTTATACTATATGACCACATTAAAACAGGAAACAATGCGTCGACACTACTCATTTGCATCAGTATGTCTGTACATTCCAAAATGAAAAAACAAATATAGACAGAACAACAAGGTCAAGTTTCGGTAAAGTAAATAAGAGTGTGAACTTCATCATTATATCCTGTTAGACATTGGTGTTAAATTTAAGCTTATGAATTTTAGAGTTATGGCCAAAAGCATATTTTATGAGGTCACTTTGACCACCACAGTTCATTCTTGACTCTAAATGGATTTTTGAGCCAGATTTGAGGAAACTCCCTCAAGGCCATCTTCAGATCTTGCGTTTACAAAAATGAGACAGATGTAAGGTCACATTGACCTTGACCTTTAAATGCCAAATTCTAATAAGCTCATTGTTGAGTCCAAATGAAGGCTGTGTCAAAGTTGAAGAAATTCACTCAAGCCATTATTGAAAAATCGCATCAAGACAGATGCAAGTTTACCATGACCTTTGACCTATGACCACCGAAATCTAATCAGTTCATCACTGAGTCCAATCAAACATCTGTGCCAAATTTGAAGAAATTCCCTCAAGGTGTTCTTGAGATATTGCTTTCACAAGAATAAGATAGATATGGTCACTTTTACCTTGACCTTTGACCTTTAACTACCAAAATCTTATTAGTTCATCCTTGAGTTCAAGTGGATGTCTGGGCTAAATTTAAAAAAAAAAAACCTCTGAGGTATTCCAGAGATATCACATTCACGAGAATGAGCCAGACATGCTGGTGGTATTGCTACATCTCCACTGAAGATTTCCCATTTTGGCGGGTAGAACTCAGAAGATCCAACCTGTGGACACAAACTACACAACATCTCCACAGGGATTGTTTCAGTTGTCTACAGATTTTTTTTTTTTTTAAAAACTGTCTATTCTGTTTATTACTTTACTTTTGCACTTTCACTCTGTGTAAGGAAAATTTTCTAGTTTTATATTAATTATCTAATCTAATCTAATCTAATCTATATTGAACAAAGAGAATAATTAACAGTGTAACCCTGAGTGGAGATGTGAGGGTAAACCGAACATTGATTTGTCAAATTGAAGGTTAAATTGTCCGTTTGAAATGTATATTAAGTTGCCATGACAATACTGAATGCTCCATGGGAATTACACCTCTAACGTACGTTCATCATCACTCAATCTATTGATTATGTGATTAGTTTATAAATTGGATAAGATTGTGAAAGAATTATCAGAGCTGAAGGTGAAGTCATACAGAACAGATTTTGAGGTTCTTTAACTTGTTTTAAAAGCTCGTAATAGTCTGGGATCAGCCTACATTGCAGACAATCTGTCCTACTTTAATACTTCACCAGCTCTCAGACCTTCTGCTGCTGGCTTTTTAAATACACACAGTAATACGCACAAGAAAACATGCAGCACAGCTTTTATAAACTATGCTCCAAAATTATGGAATACCCTTCCAAAAGCTATGTGAGAAGCAGGCTTTGTGACCATTATTTTATTTTATGTTATTTATGTTATTTTATTTTATTTTATTTTATTTTATTTTATACACTATAAATAAAGTTTTTTATTATTAGTAATAGTAGTAGTAGTAGTAGCAATACCAGAAACAGTAGCAATAGCAGTAGTAGTAATAGTAGTAGCAGTAGTAGTATTAGCTGTAGCAGTAGCGGTAGTAGTAGCAGTAGCAGTGGTAGTAGTTGTAGTAGCAGTAGCAGCAGTAGCAGTGGCAGTAGTAGTAGCAGTAGCAGTAGAAGCAGTAGTAGTAGTAGAGTAGTAGTAGTAGTAGTAGTAGTAGTAGTAGTAGCAGTAGTAGCTGTGGTAATAGTAGCAGTAGTAGTAGTAGTAGTAGTAGTGGCAGTAGCAGTAGAAGTAGTAGTGGCAGTTGTAGTAGTAGCAGTAGCAGGACTAGAAGTAGTAGCAGTAGTAGTAGCAGCAGCAGCAGCAGTAGTGGTAGTAGTGGTAGTAGTAGTAGTTGTAGTAGTAGTAGCAGCAGCAGCAGTAGTGGTAGTAGTAGTAGTTGTAGTAGTAGTAGCAGCAGTAGTAGGAGAAGCAGTAGCATTTGTAGCAGTAGTAGTAGTAGTAGCAGCAGTAGTTGTAGTAGTGGCAGCAGTAGTAGTGGTAGTAGTAGTAGTAGTAGTAGTATTAAGTCTACTGATTGCTTGTTTGTCCAACCAAAACCTAAAATAATCAATATCTTCATCAGTCTCCCTCTACAGACTGATTGATCCACCGATGGACTCATTGTCTCTGCTCTGTATAGTAGTAGTAGCAGTAGCAGTAGTAGTAGTAGCACTAGTAGTAGTAGTAGCAGTAGTAGTAGCAGTAGCAGTAGCAGCAGTAGTAGTAGCAGTAGTAGTAGCAGTAGTAGTAGCAGTAGTAGCAGTAGTAGTAGCAGTAGTAGCAGTAGTAGTAGCAGTAGCAGTGGTAGTAGAGGCAGTGGTAGTAGTAGCAGTAACGGTAGTTGTAGTAGCAGTAGTAGCCGTAGCAGCAGTAGTAGTAGTAGTAGTAGCAGTAGTAGTACTAGTAGTAGTAGTAGTAGTAGTAGCAGCAGTAGCAGTAGTAGTAGTAACAGTAGCAGTGGTAGTAGTATAAGTAGTAGTATTATTAAGTCTACAAATTACCTGTTTGTCCAACCAAAACCTAAAATCATCAAAATCTTTATCAGACTTCACTTTCCACAGACTGATTGATCCACTAATGGCCTCGTTGTCTCTGCTCTGTATATCAGCAGCACTCCTTTGTCCTGTACGTCTCTCGAACTGCTGCCTTCACAAACTTTCCTACACGTGATAACAGCTGTGACGACAGCAGCTGCTCTGAGGCCAGTGCAGGTCACACTGCTGCAGTGATACTCCCCTTCATCTGCACGTGTGACAGGTCTCTCCCACGATGAAGGAAAACTAGGTGTTTCCTGTCTCCTGCTGCACTCCCTATCTCCTCCCTGCCAGCTCAGCCTGAGTCTGTCTCTGTCCCTGCGTTAGTGGGGACTGAAAAGGTCAACCTGCTGTGATTTATGAGGGCTCTTCCCTCCAGCTCTGCATTATCTGTCCTTCGCTTTCTTTCCTTTGGAGTGTGTGTGGATGCAGCACCCACACCCTTGATGGCTCAGTGGATCTGAGTGGAATGTGTAGTGCAGGACGGAGGTTGAGGAGACACTTATCACTGTGCACTTAAACTCTGCGGTGGCATAAAGAGTGCAGCAAAAATGACATTTTTCTGTCGGTCAACACTGAAGTTAGCTTCACCCCGATTCCCTCGTCAAAAAGCAGATTGGATTTTTCCATTGGATTATTCATCAAAATAAACTCTGTGGCAAATAAAAATTTATGATCCTTACACTTTTGGTTCAGCAACAAGATCTTCACAAATGAACACCACTTTTAGGATTTTTAAAAGTTACTGAGTAAAAAGTACTCCAGGTCATACCTTATGGTTTTGTCCTAAGATTGTCTCCATTTGGCAGAATATACTCTCTTGCTATGGTAAGAAAATGACATTGAATTTGATGGATTATTGCCCTGTCTGGTTGTTCGTATGTGTCTCTGTCCCCGTCTTCGAGCTGGAAATGGCATTTAGTCCACAAAAACAGCACTAAAAAACCTAAATAAGAATTATTATATAGCAATATCCATACCCTCCTCCCATTCTAACATTTAAGGAATAAGTTTGGTAACTTTGCATGATAATGGGTTGAAATGTGATAAATCTGTTTGAGACACAATGTTTGCACACATCAAAAAAAGAAATGTTTGCTAGAGTAACTGAATTTAGTGCTTGGTTCCTCTGGTGAAAACGAAGTCAACATTTTTCCCTGGGTTAGTGGAAAAGTTCCATCTAAAAAAACCTGGATCGTGAGTATGTACAATAAACTGTGGTGTTTCCCACAGAACTATAATCTCCCTGATGGGCATTTCAGTGGGTCCATGAACTCAGTGCAGGTGAAACTTGTTTGTTTTTTTCCGCAACAACAGTTTGTGGACTTTGAGTCAATCTGTCGATCTGATCAGAGCTGATCAATGAATGAGAGAAGGAGGTTAGTTAAAGCAAACTTTTCGACCCAGCGCAATGAACACCTTAAGTTTCACTTTCACTGTGCGTGGCGTTCTGCTGCTCTGTCTGTGCCCAGGGCACGCCCTGTGCTGCATGTTGCAATCAATAATTGAACAATATATATTCCAATAGTTCTCCTAATGAACGGCCCAGCCCCCAAAATTTTAAATCAATATGTTACAGCTGATGTTTTAATTGTAACGGGCCACCACAGAAAAATGAACGTGTGGGAAACCCTGTTATAATGACTAAAAATCCTTAATTTTCAACAAATTACGGTGGTAAGACAATACATTAATGATTTTTTGCCAAATCAATTTTAGATTCCAATTTGTCGAGTCTACAGCACATCATGGCATCATTTTGCTCAGCAATACAAGTTAGTAAGTGGAACTTCCTGCTAATCCTGTTGTGATCACTGTCTCCTCCCTCTGTATCAGACTGAAGTTACCACTCTTCAGTCAGAAACTATTCTTAAGGGGCAGCCTCTAGCTCACAGGGTAGAGTGTGCGCCCACAAAAACACAAAAAACGCTGCAGTATGCATGCCAGACCAGTAGTTACAAAGTGTAACTTTGTAAAGACAAACCATAGAGGATCACAACACACATGTGTGAAGTGTGGCTGTGACATCACCGTTCTCACAGGATCCGTGCATCTTACGGCAACAGATGGGGTGGTGTTTTCCAAAAATGTTCACTCTGTAACCTGGTTTCAAAAGTTTGTGTTTTCAGGACCCCAAAAGGCCGTTGTCATGTGAATGAAAGGCTAAACTGCAACAAATGTTTCATGTAAGAAATGTTGCCGTGTAAACAGCCCCTTAGTCATGGTAAAAGGGAGACTGAGCTGCAGGGAATCACAGGTTATGCACACTGGTTAGCTGGAATAAAACAACACACAGGTGTGTGTGTGTGTGTGTGTGTGGATGAAGGTTGTGTGTACAGCTTGATGGGCCTCTCACCTTCTCCCATGTTGACGGCTCTTTTGATCACCTCCTTGAAGAGAGCAGGTTCTTTCTCCCAGCCACTGGCCTGAACTTTACAACGATGAGCTTTGGACAAGAACTGCAGAGCCTGAAAACCCAAACGATGACACAGACACTGTGTTAGGAGGCTGCACTGAAGTCAGTCACGGCTTTTGCTTATTTTGATATTAAACTTTTTCACTGTCTTTTTGCCCTGGGATTTTTATTATTTCATCTTACCTACTTATTTCAGTCATCGCAGGTCAAAATATTTGAAATATTATTATCATCATTATTGGCACCAACCTTTTCGTTGTCCTCAGGGTCGTTGCTGTGGCCGTTTCCGTACAGCAGACCGTACTGCTGCCAGATCTCAGAGTCACTGCTGTGGCGGGAAGTGACCCGGCCCAGGAGTTCCTTCATTTTGGAGCGCAGAGTCATTGACTGCTCACCCTGCCTGTCCGTCAGGTTCTCAACAACTGCTCGAACCAGGATTTGTAGAATCTGTCAGTGGAAAAAAACAAAGGATGCAAACGTCAGAAACGTTTTTAAAGATGAATCATTCAGGTTGTGTCAGTGTCATAAAATGTGATGTTTTACTGTAGCTTGGGTTTAAACTCTGCATGCAACCCTTTAATTACTGTCAATTCAAGCAGATTGCTCAGCTCTGCCAAAGAAACTGATGAAGGAGCGGCAGGATGGAAAGTACCTGGCTTTATGGGAAATGTGGTCTTATTTTTAATAAAGACTTGCAATCATGACAACATAATTATCACTATCATGGCCCCCTGCATTATGGCAATTATGTCAATCTACCACAGCTATCTACTAATGATACGCTTGTGCTGAAAGTCAACAAACACCGGGCAGAAAACTCCCACTGCTCCCTATGAGCTGAAACTATTCATGTCATATTTCTGATTTCACCTCAATCAAAGAGATCGGCCTTTATTGTGAAGTCGTCATAGTAAACATACTGTGTTTATCATCACAGTTAGCGCTGACCCTGATCATTCATTAAAAATGCATCTACAAAACACGACAACAACCATCATTTTCAGCCTTATTTCTTGAGGCAGATTGATCTTCATTTTTGAAATGACCACAGTATTTTGGACCAAGTAGCTGCTTGATGAGTCTTTACTTTAGTATTAAACTGCACTTGTGTTTACCACTGTAAATCATCCAGAACTGAAATTGTAATGTTGATATTTATTAGTAATGTAGTCAGTAAAGATAAACATGGTGATGATGGTCCTGGATCAACATTTACAAATGATCCAGGATCAACAGGGAGGTGATGGTCCTGGTATCAATTTGATTCGATTTTTATTTATTTCTAAAGCCCATTATCACAAAACACAGTTTGCATCAGAGGGCTTGCAGCATACAGGGTGGTGGTAGAAACCTCAGAAAGAGGAGCTGAGGAGGGATCCCTCTTCCAGGACGGACAGACGTGCAATAAATCAACATTAACAAATGATCCAGGATCAACATGATGATGATGGTCCTGGATCAACATGAGCACTGAAATCTTCCAAAAAAAGTTATTGCATAGGCTACAAAAAGGAGGGAAAATGTGTTCAATGCAGGACTTGGCAACTTCAAAATTATATTATCTTTCCACTAGTGCAAAGAGAAACACACACATTGTAATATCTCCTGGAGTGCCTGCAGTGTCAGTCTATTTGATGTGACATTTCCTGTGATGAGAGTAAAACTAAATCCATAAATAGAGCTTGAATCCCCCTCTGCTGTCCATCACTGTGGTGCAAAGTGACATTATGGTGAAAAATGAATGGATGGCTTGTTCTGATTCCTGCTGAATCCAGTTAAAGTATGAAATTAAATGGACAGGTAATAACTTCTCTGTCGAGAAAAAAGGGGGAGAATAATACAAGAGACTCGCCAGAAGTTTCTCTGGAGCTCATTTTGAAGTTTACTTTCAGATTACAACAATGGAAAAGGAGGGGGAAAAAAATCACTTTTTTTCTCAAGGGATTCTGTGTAACGTGCGTGTGTGAATAGGTGTGTGTGTGTATGTGTGTGTGTGACACTGTAAGGTTCGTGTGTATCCCATTTTACCCCATGAGGCATAAAGCTGAGCCGTGTGACCCTCAGCTCCTTTGAAATCTATCAGCTAGTCAAAGCATTTCTGTCACCAGCCCTCAGTCTACACATTCCATACAGAGGGTTTCATGGTGGTCCCTGCCATTATCTCCACTACTCCTCCAGCTCTCCTGATCAGGCCCCGGGCTAAAAAAAAAACCCACAGGGAAGTAAATATAAAATAAGGTAGAAATGCTGCTTCTAAAAATATCTTATGAGATCTTATGATGCAGTTTAGAGAGTCTAAGTGTCAGTGCTATTTATTGAGGGTGTTGGATAGTAAAAATAGAAGGGTAAAAATGGAATTGTCATTTGAAGTAAAGAGATTATTTTTATGTGACATTTCGTGGATAGGTTTTGATGGAGACAGGCAGGGGAGAGGGGACAGTGGTTTATTTCATTAAATCTGCACTACAAAGACAAAAAAACAACAGTTTGCTATAAATAAACACTTTGATTTGGTAAAAAATATCCAACAGTGGAATAGTTGGTATAATTGTACCACAGTGTTCTTGGGTACAGAAAGACATTTGACAGTCCCTCCAGGATTTCGTGAGCTGTTTTTGTGATTGTTGCAGCCTGAAATGCCTGATTTCACAGAAGCTTTTCTAAAAACTTGCAATGCAAGTTATGATCTTTTTAGGCGTCTTTTTTTAATCATAAGAGTTTGTATTTTTTGGCTGGAAAGCAGCATGCGTAGCCAGCCCTATAAACAATGAAATTCCATGACTGAGTGATGAAGTTGATCAAGTTGCAGCATTGGTCAGTGTGATTGATGGTGTGATCCCCACTGTGAGACGCCAAAGCTTCCCAGAGAGTTTGCATACACACATGTATATATATATATATATATATATATATATATATATATACATACTGTATACACACACACGCACATACATATATATCTCACTGGCACAAAATTATCTCAAATGACAATTACATACATTTAGCATGTTATTATTATTATTTCTGAGAAAATATATAATCAAACTAAAGTAGTTATGGCGGCAGGCCTTGTACTGAAGCCATAGGTTAAGTACATCAGTCTTTGAAATACATTTTTTGCCAAATCCAAAACCAACCATATGTACTTCCAGCAGTCTGAGTTCATGTGTAATATCGTGCATTTTTGTCCTAAATGCAGTTTTAAAAACAAAGAGGAGAAGGGGAACGGAGCAAAGCCAAATTCCATTTACTGATTGTTGTACTTGGATCACTGGGCTGCTGCTAACCTTTTCAACTTTTACATCTTGCCGCCTAATTGATGTGACTGATGGCGACACGAACAGCATATATGAACACGCTGGGTTAAAAGTGGCCAAAAATAAGGCAAACAAAAACAGGCCAAGAAGAAAAAACTTGTAAAATCATTTGAAACATGAATTTGAGGTGGTTTGGGCATTTTTCCCAAAACCAAAAGATGCTTTTTGACTCAGAGTGCTCCAAACTACAAAACTTAAAATAAAATAAAATAAAATAAAAAAGGATGTGGTAGAAATTTAATCATACTGAAACATTAGAGCCTACTGTTTGGTTTGTTTATGATGATGTGATGGCTCATTTTGGTGCTGAGAGTGTGTTGGTGGATGTGCGATTGCTGAGATATGCTTGTAGGATCACTGTGTAAGATTCAGTGGCATCTAGCAAGTTAGAGTACCCCTCCCTCACCCCTCTTTTCCAAGTGTTGTAGAACCTTTTAAAAAAGATTGCTCCCATAAGTCACTTGGACACAAAAAAAAGGGAAAATAGAGTCCAGGTTAAAAACATCAAAGCTGACCTTACTACGAAGTGATTTAACCTCAACTGTCATGAAGACAAAAACGCTCTGGCACTTCCCTCCCTTTCTTCATTGTACTTGTTCTTCCAAAAGAACAAGTACAATTTGTTGAAAGTGGAGTAAAATCAGAATCAGAACATTAACTGCTGTTTGGTTGGAAGAAAAAACTGCAGATGTGATTTGCTATGACAGCCTTTTCAGAACAACAGTTGTATTACACATGAATTCCCCACAATGCATAATGTCAGGGAGTGCAGAATTATGACACCTAAGATGATATTAACCCTTAGGGACTGTTAGGCGCATTTTACATGCTTCATTTTTTGAAATTCCGGCTGTGTTCATGCGTATGGTATACATTTGGGCAAGCTTGTGTATTTTTGTTTAATCTGTGAATTTCCAGCTCAGCTCCTACAATAAGTCTAAAATACACTGTGGAAATAAAATTGTTACATTCAGACTGTTAAGTGCAAAAAATGCTCCATTGAAACCCATTCAAACTGCAATTTTTGATCCCACAGCCATCAACACATAAAAATGTGCATAGTATTATTTCTGGGTGTCATTCTGGGCTTTTGCCTTGGAATTGATCATTTTTACTATTTTCCAGCTGTCATTTTTGCCATATTTGTAATATGGAGAAATTACATGCTGTTTCCACTGAGTACACTGTCACAATCAATGTTGCTGCAATTCACTGACATATCACAGGCTGTGATCATCAAAAAAGAATAAATCTTTGCATGTAGTATATTGAAAATAATTCAATTTTTGTGTTTGGTTTTTTCATCTAAAAACATAGTTGTATCACAACAAAAACCTGGCATATACAGGGTTAATATCTGAAAATTAATAAATATTTGATATTCATGAGTAGGACTGATGTTGATTAAAAAAATACTAAATAATATCAATGTCCATTATTTTTTAAAGCTTGAGTTTAAAAAGCACATTTTGTGCACAGAGTGACACGAGCGTGTGGGATTTTGAAGCAGGTCCAAAGGGTTAAGTGCAGGTCTTTACCTGGACGTCCTTGTAGTTTTCCCGAAGGTCCATCAGGCGATGGTAGGCCTTGATGGTTTCAGCAAACTCCCCGATGTCAATGCACACGATGATGAAGTTCTCCCAGATCTGCCAGTGTTCATAGTTACACTTCAGGGCTTCCTTCAGGGTACGAAATGCTGTGTCTCTAGCAACGAGGGAGACAGGAGGAGAGCCAAAAAGTTAGCAGTGAATAAACACTAAAGCAACAGTCTGCCAAATCCATTAACAACTGTTACTGTAACATTCATTTAGTGAAAGAATGGTTGATAGAGTACACACACACACACGCACACACACACTAAAAGTTAAATAGTGCTTCTGCTGAATTGGCAGTGGTGCTAACCAGGTATTAATAGAGGCTTTCTTGCTTTGCTTTTCAATTTCAGGCCTGAAAGCACGAGTCTGATGTAAACAAACGCTCAGAGACAGTCAGGATTCATTTTCCTCCTCTCTACTCTCACAGTGCCATGTCTGTGCACGTCTTTCCACAGCCACACCATAAAAAACTCAGGCTAGAAGAGCATCACTTTGACCCTTGATCATTTTTTTTTTTTTGCATTGCCAGTTTAAACGGTGACAGAGAACTCAATTTTAATATTTTGAAACAAAAGTTTAACATTCATGCAAGAACCATTGCCATCTAAACGGCCCCTTAGGGCCAGCATTTCCTACAAAATTAGGAGGGTGTTAGGGGTGTCCATGAACGCAGCACTGTAATGGGCTGGATAACAGATCTTTCCATCCATTCAGAGCTGATCAGATCAGATTGATGGATGAGAGGAGAGAAGCAGCTGCTGTGAGTGAAGGCAAACCTTTAGAGCCAGCAGAATGAACAGTTAAGTTTCAGTGTGGTGAAATGAATAAGCAAATGGTATAAATCCTAACAGCGCTCCCTAATGAAAGAACCAGCCTCTGAAACACAAAAATTTGTGGCAACACATGTTTTAATTGTGGCAGGCTGCCACAAATAAATATATATATATATATATATATATATATATATATATATATGTATGTATGTATGTATATATACAGTGCTCAGCATAAATGAGTACACCCTAAAAGATTTTTCAAAAAAAGCACATATCTCTCCTAAGAATAAATGCCTTCTATGGGATCCTATACACTAAAATGTTCGCACAAATCTGGTTTACTGGTTTTAAATGAGATTACTTAGCAACAAAAAACAAACTGGAACTTTTCTAACAAAATGACTTAAGACCATGGTGCAAAAATGAGTACACCCCAATGATGTTATAGGAATAAAACCTATTAAAATTCTAATTAACAGGAATTCACCTACAGATGAGTCTAATCAACCACTGGAAAGCTGGCCACCAGGTAATTGACAATTAAGGGTGCTATTTAAGATAGAGAATCCACTCTCACTAAATGCTGACAAACATGGCACCACATGGAAGAGGATGTCACAAGACTTGAAAAAGAAGATCATTTCTTTACACAGAAAAGGCCATGGTTACAAGAAAATTAGTAAAGCATTGCTAATAACTCAGAATACAATTGCAAAAGTGATCAGACAGTCAGAAAGGATGGACTTGTGGGAAGCTTGCTGAAATGTCCAGGCTGTCCACAGAAATTAACACCTCAACACAAGTGTCTTGTGATGAGAAGAGTTAAGAAAATCAGCATGCATGTTCATCACATTTAGCCAAAGCACTAGAGAGTTAAATGGGGGTGAGTGTTTTCTGTGACACAATACGACACACACTACAGAGGAGTGGCATGCACGGGTGTCGTCCACAAAGGAAACCACTGCTGAAGCCCATGCACAAAAAAAGCCCGTCTAGCATTTGCCAGAGCCCATGTTGACAAAGACGTGGACTACTGGGACTCTATGCTTTGGAGTGACGAGACGTAGATACATTTTTTTTGGCACTGATGGGTTCCAAACTGTATGGCGTGGAGAGGGCGAGGAGTACAAGAAGAATGCATGGTACCCACAGTAAAGCAGGGTGGTGGCAGTGGCATTTTATCGATGGTATCATTAATTCACGAATCTACTGCAAAATACTAACGGAGAAGCTGCTACCACCCCTCTGTGCACTGGTTCGCCGGGCACTCCTCCTACATGATAACGGCCCAAAACATACAGCTAAGGTCACTGTTTAATTTCTGAGGAAGAACAGGCTGAAAGTGATTCAGTGGCCAAACATGTCACCAGACCTCAACCCAATAGAGCACTTGTGGGGAGTTCTGAAAAGACAAGTTGAGCGTCATTCTCCATCCAGCATCCAGGACCTGAAAGAACTCAGAAGAGTTGGTGCTGTTTTTTAAAATCAAGGAGGCCATACAAAATACTGATTTAGCAGGATTTGTTGTAGGGTTTAATCATTTTTGCAACACCTCAGTTGAGTTAAATGTATTATTTTCTTATTCTAATGATGTTGATGGTGACCACAGTTTTACGCTGATACAATAGATGTCTAATAACACTCAGTTTTGTCAAAATACAGCAAATTGTACTCATAGACACAGAGCAATGGATACAAATCTTAATTTTCTAAGGGGGTGTACTCATTTATGCTGGGCACTGTATGTGCAGGACACCTTGAGGGCTTTGTTGACCGCCTGACCTTTTCTGTGATGTCACAATCAGGTCAAATTTTCAACAACTTCTATGAAAAACTATTGGAGCAATTTCTTGAAGTTTGCTATGCATATTGATGGTTCTCTGCTGTGGAGCGCAAAACTCATCTGACACAAAACTCAATCCTATGACCTGTATGACACACCTACAACAGATGCAAACACCTCAACACATGCTACTCTATTCCAACACACTCCACATTCATACTCACTTCTTTTGGAGGCGAATGTAGGCTGTGGAGAGGTTGTTCCAGGCTTCTGCATTCTGACAAGAGCAGGCAAAGACAACACAAAGTGGAGAGACAGTAGGAAAGAGTTGTAGAGAATAACAATAAATAATAATATGGAACATACAGAAGAAAATGCAGTCCTCAAGTATCCCCACAAGTATGCACAGAAGCAGTCAAACTGTGACGGGTTTGCAAAGGGTATTAGTGTTGCGTATTCTGCTGTGTTGTGTGTGTGTGTGTGTGTGTGTGTGTGTGTGTGTGTTCAGTGTGTTTGTGTTCTGGACAGGGACAGTGAATGAAGGAGGAGTGTTAAAGTGAGAGATTTGTGGGATGGTTATTTCTTCCATGCACAAACTTGTACTTTTCCACATTTTGATGTGGTTGGTGACATTTAGCGTGTGTGTAGGTACTTACATCTGGCTCCAGTCCCACACACTTCTTGAAAGCCTTGGCAGCTCCCTCATAGCCCTCCAGGGCAAAGTAGGCACAACCGAGGGAAAACCATACGCCGAGCTGTCCACACACACACACACACACACACACACACACACACACACGTGCGCGCACACGCAGACGCACACGCACGCACACACACACACACACACACACACATTACAAGTGAATCCATGTATGTTTTTTTGTGCTAGATTCTGATGTTTTTCGCAGGTTATTTGACTTTGGTTTGATTTCCATTGAAAACATGGGGTAAAAGACAATGACTAATTTGGCATGAGATGCACCACAAAGACGTTAGAAAAAGGTCAAAAAAGCTACTTAGGAATATTTTAAAAAGAATGAAAGATTAATAGAAAATGTCCAGGAAACTGTATTTAAGAAAATGTACAAAACAAATAATAATAATAAGAAATATTTATATATTGCATACCTTTTCCAGTATGTTTTTTTTTTTTTTATTATTTTTTTGCTTATTTTCAGGTAATTTCAGGTAACTCTTTTTGCAAAATTTTGGACCATGTGGTGAAAGTTTCTCATTGCATTCCTCCCATGTTTTTGAAAGAAATCACACCAATTTGCTTCACTTTTAATGGCCTAAGAGAATTGAAACTAATATTTAGGAGAAACACAAATGTTATTTTGCCTTGTAACTAATTACTTTTACATGCAGTAACTGGTATTGTTACTCAATTGCTTTTGAGAGAAACAACTATGAAACTAATTGCTACTTTTACTAACTTGCACATAAGTTGTCACTTCATGCGTCCTGAGCAGATGACTCTTTGTTTGTACCTGCATAGTGTTGATTTTGACCGACTCCTCGAAGCAGTCCACACACTGCTGGAACTCCTTGTTGTGGAGGTGCAGCAGAGCTTTGGAGCGCATGGCTCTGGCGCTACGTCGGCCTGAAAGCTCCCATGCCCGGTCATAGTACTGATGGTCCCTCAGTATGTCTCCCAGGAGGCAGTAGAGACTGGGCGTCTCCTTCTTCTCCAACTCACGACGGACGATTTCCTCAGCCTGAGCACGTGGAAGAGGATAGGGAGGGCCAAAGAAGGGGAAGAAGAAAAAAAACAAAAAAAAAAAGAAGTGTGGAGCAGTGTTAATGATGCAGCAGTATCAGAATAAATTGGAGGGATTATGACAAGGAATTTACTTTTTTTGCTTTAGTGCAAGAGAATGGAAATATTCTAACACTTAACATTAAAATATGAAAAGGAATACTATAAGAAATGTACAACAAACCTGCTTTAAAGTCAAAGAGCTGTACAGTGTGTGCAGGAATATGCTAAATATTGTTGAAAATAAACTTAACCCTGTGCAATGTCTGTATCACAAAATACAATTTTATTATCACAACATGTAATTTGTCAGAACGTGCAAATATTTGTGTGCAATTGGTGTAAATACCATAACACTTCAAATAAAAGCCAAGTCCCAAATAAACAGCCAGTCCCTTTTACTAGCCCGGTGTAGTGACACATTTTGACAAATAAAAGCCTGTCTCAATTAGAGGCTCAGTCTGGTTCATGCAGCTCATTTTGGGTGTATAAAACCGAGTTATTGGCTGCCTGCTGGAGATAATGTTAGTTAGCTGCTTAGATCATGCATACATTGGTAAGATTCTCTATAATTCAATCATTCAGTTCATTTTACTGAAACCATGACCACCAAAGAAGACAATAATAGCCACATAGTAAAAAAGAAAGACCCCAAAAAAAGATTAGTAGATGTAAGACTGTGTTATGAAATTTTCAGGTAATTTTCTTGTACTTTTCAAATGTCTTGCTGAATTATGGGTCATTTCTTCTTTTGTTGCTCACTATCTTTTTCCCATGATGGATAAATAAATAATTTAATTGTATTACCATCTTTGCTGAGCAAGTCTTGTGTGAAAGGAATTAAAAAACCTGTCCCCTATAGACGCCTGTCCCAAATATAAGCCTGTTGAGTTTAGTGATTAAAGCAAATAACAGCCTGGGCTATTCATTGACATATGACTTGCAGTAACATATAATGTATTTTTGCTTCATTTATCTTGTACATACCTTTCTTTGATATGCCTTTGCTGCTGTAATAATGCAAATTTCCCGTTGTGGGACTAATAAAGGATTATCTTATCTAAAAAGTGTGCAGCGGGGGTGCCTGTTGGCTCAGAATATAGTGTGGCGCCCCATAAAAAAATAATCTTTAAAACAAAAAAGTGTACAGGGGACATAAAGTCTTTGATCACCTGTGGAGAATGCCAGTTTTGTACTCTTCCTGTAGGTGTTCTGTTTTTTTTTTTGGGGGGAACACTTTTGGGCCACTGACTAAATTCATTTTCTTCATGAATACTAACGTTAAACTCAAAAACCTTTTTAGAATTCCTCCTTCACACCCCACGGCACTCAAATTGGACTGAGAGCTGATGAGGTCAAAAACAGTAAACAGCCCTTCATGCACAAATGCAGGGACTTTAACCCCTCAAAACACGGGTGCCTTTTCTTTTTAAACTTTTCTGCACTGTAAAGCTTTTCTTGATCTTCTCTTCTCTTTTGCTTGCATTTGCTGGTATGCAGCATCTCTCAACCTCAAACAGAAAAACTCATTAACAAGGGTGATGAAAGTCAGCAGCCTGAATCATTGGTATTCAGCAGAGATGCCTCTCTGAACTGTACAACAAACAGCTGTGAAAGCAACAGAATCCATCAAATCTGACAGTATATGCCCCCTGCATTTAGAAATTTAGTTTGTGCCCTCTGGTTCATGTCTCACACAACCATCAGTCAAAACTAACAAATATTAATTCTCCATCATACCCTCTGATATGTCGCAGCTCATCTCTGTTAAAACACCATCATTACACCTTCAACCAGGCACGTCCAATGACCTTCGGTTTACTCCAGAGATACTTTGACATAAATCTAAAAATCAGGTTTATGGGTAAACCAGAGTGTTTTTTGCAGCTTATAAATGTTACAAAAGTTTAAGCAAAGAATTTGGGAAAAAATCTGTAAAATACATATAAAGTACAACAGAGAATCAAAGTAGTACTCTTCCTGGATCTGTATGTCATTCTGTGTGTGTGTGTGTGTGTGAGAATATACCTTGCCATGTTGTCCGAGCCTTGCGTAGCAGATAACAGCGTCTTCCCAGAGCTCTAGTTTCTCATAAAGAAGCAGAGCGGAGCTGTTGCAGCCGAGCTCTGTCAGCAGGCTGGCCAGCTGTTTCTGTGGAGGATGAACACAAGACTGAGAGGTTACAACCACGCTAGCAGCTTTGCAATCTTACAAATACGCTAACATGCATATATTGAAAATGCCAGCATGATGAATCTACAAGTTATATTTTTTAACCATGTTTGCCATCTTAGTTTTAGTACTTTTACCATTTGCTCGCTAGCACTAAACACAAACTATATTTCAGAACGATGAAAATATATTTAGTTTTGCAGTGGGGTTAATATAAATCACTATTCATCAAATTCATTACAATTCATCCTAAGGAGTGTTTGCATCAAATTTCCTGGCAATCCATCCAATAGTGTTTAGGAACGATGAGTCTCTTTAAAATTTCATGGCAATCCATCATATATGTACTGAGACATTTCTGTCTGGACCAAAGTGGTGGACTGACCAACCAACTAACCATGTTGTCCCTGGAGACACATCACTGGCGTCTAACAAGAATTACCGCCTCGTGGCTGCATGTCTCCAAGTGGCAGTTACAGTTTACATCATAAAATATGGATGCTTCACACACATCATACCCGCAGCAGCACAGATCTCTGCGGTCAGCACATTTTCAAGATCAGTGTCACCAATTCAGTGTCTCACCAAATGTCTCCCCTTCAACTTCTGGTTATGGCGCTGTGCTGAACACACGTGTTTCTGACCTCGCGTGAAAATTTAGAGAATAAACTAACCAAATAGCCTGTATAGGATTAGTGAACATTCACATTTTGTGTTGCAACGGAACTACCAGCCAAAATGCCTGTGAAACCACCAGCAAAAGCTCAGAAATCGTCTAAAGCAGAAACTACGTGTGATTCAAACTCTAGCAATGAAGTCTCAGATGTGGTGGCTAGCTCGAGTCAAATCCTCAACGCCATTAACGCTTTGAAAGGGGACTTCATATCGAGATTTGATAGCCTGTTTAGCACTATTGAGGGAATAAAGAGTGAGCCGAAGGCCGTGTCTGTACCTGTCGAAGTGGAGGACAGAATTAGCGCTAATCAAGACGATGCAGCATCACTGGAAACACAGACCAACACCATGAAAGCGGCCATTGAAGTGCTAGTCTCTAACAACTTGGACAACTTGGAAAACCGAGCCCGCCACTCAAATGTTCGCCTGGTCGTCTTCCAGAGAAGGAAGAAGGGTCTGATATGTGTGCCTTTCTGGAAAGGTGGATTCCTGACATGCTTGCTGAACATAACTTTCCACAACCCCTGCTGATAGAGAGCGCACAGAATTGGCGGAGCTAATGGTGATGCTGGGGGTCGTTCCACTATGTGTCACAGAGTGGTAATCATTAAGTTCCTAAACTACGCGGACAAGTCTTGGGTCATGATGGCTGCCAGGAGAAAGGGAGGAATACTCTATGATAACCAGAGAGTCATATTTTTCCCCAACGTTTCTGCTGATCTGGCCAGGCGGAGGAAAGTTTTCGACTTGGTGAAGAAAGAACTGGCTTCCCTCTCCATCCTGACTCTGTGATATGGGATAATTCATCCTGCTAAACTTCTGGTGACTGTTGAGGGGAGGCGACACACTTTTGATACCGCAACAGCATCGAAGGACTTTGTGTGTGAGTTGAAGGATGGCACTTCGGGGACTGTGGCAAGAGAGACAACCTTAGACCTGACTGCGTGGCTGATATGTTTAAGGCACTGAACTATGCTCTCTGGCCTCATGGAGGGCGAATTTAAGGACTGTTTAACTCGTGCAAAATAGCTGCTTGGTTGCTACAAAAGTGACACATTATATTTATAGATATTTCATGTGGGGCTTTGTTTACGATTGTTGGGCATTCTGTTCCTCGCTGTGCTGTGGACACGGGCGGACCAGTTAGGCTCCATAGTTTGGATGTTTGTACAAGGGGAGGGATGGCTGTATTTTTTTTAGTTTGGGATTTACACTCACTTATGTTTATAGTGTTTTAAGGCACATATTTTTCACTTTATTTTCTCATTATGTTTTATCTTTAGATTCCAGTCATGTCAAATCTACTGCAGTCAGTCTCATTATCATTACAATATGTCATCCGAACTTCAGTTCACATCTTGGAATATAAGAGGTTTAAACAAAGCTACACTAAAAGCCTAAAGCTGTCAAGCTAAAAGAGGTCATGTAGGATCAGACAATTAAAAGCCAAAATAGTTTTTATCCACGAGACCCACTTTACCCCTGAAGATGTAATCAGAGTGAGGAGGAGGTGGCCTGGTCCAGTATTCTCAGCTTCTCTTTGTTCACACTCACGCGGGGCAAATACTCTGATACACAATTTTGTGCCTTTTCATCTCAACAGTGTTGATGAAGATCGATTTGGCAGATACCTCATTATCCAGTGTGAAATCCTCTCAGCCCGATTAAATCTGGTTAATCTATATGGGCCCAATGAAGATAGCCCCTCCTTTTATAGACACCTGTTTTTATCATTGGCTGCTTTATCTGGCAGTTTTGTCATAGGCAGGGACTTTAATTGTGCTCTCCAGCCTGAAATGGACAGATCAACTTGGAATGATACTTCTCATAATCAGACAAGAAAGGAGCTGCTACAGTATAGTAAATAATTTAATTTAATTGACATTTGGAGAGGGAGACATCCTGACCAGTCTCACGATGCTGGTATGATAGCATTATAATTTCAGATCATGCTTCCATTTCATTTTCACACCGGGTTTAAAACTTGGGCATCTCAAGGTGTAGCTAAAATATCTGACCTCTTTAAAGACAATCTTACTTTTGTGTCTTTTAAAGAAAGCCACATATAGAATACCATCAAAACATTTCTTTAAATATCTTCAACTGAGAAGCTTTATACTGGCCAGGCAGTGTAATAATTTGAAACTTCCCCCACTGTCTACCCTTGAAGACTTTACGACGAGATTTTCAGACTCCAAGGGGCAGGTGCTTTTTTTTTTTATATGATTTGTTTCTAAGTAAATCCAAATAGTCGTCACAAAACATATTACAAGCATGATAAGATCTGCAAGAAAATTTCACAGAGGAAGAATGGTCCAGAGCTTGTTTTATAGCTCAAACTCAAAGTGTGAATACAAATTCAAAGTTATTGCAATACAAATGGATAAGCAGACAGTACATAACCCTAAGAAAGCTGCACCTTTTCAACCCAAATATCCAGATACTTGTAAATGTAAGGATCCTTATTCCATTGCATGTGGGAATGCCCTTTGGTAGTCTCTTTCTGGAAAAAAGTGTTGAACCTGACCAGCCAAATCATTGAAAAGGAAGTTCCTCTCAAACTACAGTTATGTCTAGTGAATCATTTACCCAGATGATTTTGTGACCTCCAAGAACGAAAAATCCTTACTTAATATTTGTTTTCTGTAAGCTAAAAGATGCATAGCCTGTTCATGGAAAAAAGAAAAACCTTGCGTTAACTTCACAGTGGTTGACAGGGATGTCCTTTTACTTTGCTTTAGAAAAAAAAGCTACACATACAAAAAAACCTTGACAAGTTTTGGAAAATCTGGAAGGTCTTCTGTAATTTTCTTGAGAAAAATGATATTGAAGTAGATGGCTGGAATGATGAGCTAAACTGAAGATTTATTTATCTTTTCATTTTATCTTGATGTATTATTTGAACTTTTAGGTAAATGTATGTGTGTGTGTGTGTGTGTGTGTGTGTGTGTGTGAGTGTGTATTTTTTTTCAGCCATGTTTGTTGTGGTACATACACTGTTATAATGTAAATATTCCCACATGCAGCCTCTTAGTTCATTTTTTTTTTTTTAAAATTATATTATTTTTATTATTTATTTATTTATCCCTTTTTTCTCTTCAGTTAATTTAATTTCATTCCATTTATTTTCATTATTTTTATTAATAGAATTGTTTCTTCATGTGCCTTCTTGTTCTACGTTGTTCACTGTTTTTATAACTAACAAAATGTGAAATAATTATGTTTAAAAAAATGTTATCATGTCATCATTTTATCCTATTACACATTTGTGTAAAACTTGTTAAGATTATGCTTATTATTCTTCATTCTACACTAAGTCTAGAGGGGTTGCAATTTTGTTGCACAAATCAATCTCTTTCACATGTTCTAAGGTGGTCTCTGATCCTAATGGCAGGTATTTGATTATTACTGGCAAGATATACGATACCCCGGTTTTATTAGTGAATGTTTATGCCCCCAACTGGGATAATGCAGATTTTTTCAAGCAGCTCTTTTCTAATCTTCCAGACTTGTCCTCACACCTTCTCATTTTCGGAGGTGACTTTAATTGTTGGCTCAGTCCAGAGCTGGATCGCTCTTCCACAAAGAACACTACACCATCAAAATCTGCTAAGACGATTAATGCCTTCATGAGGGAGTTTGCTGTTTCAGATCCTTGGCGATTTTTTAATCCCACCGGTAAAGTGTATTCCTTTTTTTCAAATGTGCACCACACATTTACTCGAATAGACTACTTTTTAGTCGATAACAGAATTCTCCCCTCCGTTAGTTCATCTTCATATGGGGCTACAGTAATTTCTGACCACTCTCCTGTCAGTTTGAGTATCCGGTTTAGAGGTTCCGTCCAGCCACAAACCCCATGGCGTCTTAATGTGCGTTTACTTTCTGATGATAATTTCGTAAATATGATCTCAGACCAAATTGATATGTTTTTGAGTATAAATAAGACCCCTGAAACCTCTGCATCTATATTGTGGGAAACTTCAAAAGCCTACATTAGAGGGCAAATAATCTCTTTTACCAGTCATGAGAAAAAACAAAGACGGGAAAAACTATCTGAACTAACAAACCGTATCGCTCAGTTGGACAGTCTATATGCAACCTCACCAACTCCAGACGTGTACAAAGAACGCCTCTCTCTACAATCTCAATTTAATACATTGACTGCAGACCATGCTGCTGAATTAACCCTTAAGTCTAGAAGTAACTATTATGAACACGGTGACAAAGCTGGCAGATTGCTTGCTCATCAACTACATCAGACCACTTCTTCCCATCAGATTCCCCAAATCCAAACATCCTCAGATATCACTATAGACCCTGAAAGAATAAACAAGGAATTTAAAAAGTACTATGTTTCACTGTACACGTCCGAATCCAGTTCTAACATAGAGGACTTTGATAGCTTTTTTGCCACACTTGAGATCCCACAGGTACAACCTGATATGATTGAACAGTTGGAGAAACCAATAAGTGCCACTGAACTTTCTACTGCTATTACGTCTATGCAAGGTGGCAAATGTCCCGGGCCAGATGGCTATCCGGTAGAATTTTATAAAAAATTTCATCACAAATTGATCCCTCTTTTAATAGACATGTATAATGACTCATTTAAGTCCCTTAATTTGCCCCCAACACTTAATCAAGCCTCTATCTCTCTCATTTTAAAAAAGAATAAAGACCCTCTTTCCTGCTCCTCTTACCGACCAATTAGTTTACTTAATGTTGATTTTAAGTTGCTGTCTAAATTGCTCGCCCTACGTTTGGAATCTGTGTTGCCGACTATTATTTCCCCTGATCAGACTGGATTCATTAAAAATCGCCACTCTTTTTACAACTTGAGACGACTCTTCGATACAATTTATTATGCTCCAGCAACTTCGGTGCCAGAAGCTGTGATTTCCTTAGATGCTGATAAGGCTTTTGATCGTGTGGAGTGGCGATATCTTTTCTACACTCTGGAGAAATTTGGTCTCGGTAGGAAATTTACTTCATGGGTGAAGCTACTATATTCCTCCCCTCAAGCTTCAGTGAGAACAAATAACACCCAGTCAGAATATTTCTCCCTCCATCGCTCAACCCGACAGGGTTGTCCCCTGAGCCCTCTTTTATTTGCTTTGGCCATTGAGCCTCTTGCTATCGCGCTCCGTTGCAGCCCCCGCATAATAGGCATTTTCAGGAATGGGATAGAACAGAGAGTTTCTCTTTATGCAGACGATCTCCTCCTTTATATTTCTAATCTCTCAATGTCTGTCCCTGCAGCTCTCTCTATTTTTGACTCATTTGGTGTTATATCTGGCTATAAATTAAACTTCAGTAAAAGCGAACTATTTCCTTTAAATAAAGCAGCAAACGACTTCCCTTTACAAAATTTGCCATTTAAAATTGCAAAAGATGGCTTTACTTATTTAGGGGTTCAGGTAACTGACAAATTTAAAGACTTGTATAAGGCCAATTTTATCCCCCTTTTGAACCATGTACAAGAGGACTTTGACCGCTGGTCAGTGATTAATCTATCATTAACTGCACGCATTAACTCAATTAAAATGAATGTCCTCCCCAAGTTTTTATATTTATTTCAATGTGTACCCATTTTTCTCCCGCAAATCTTCTTTCGTAGAATTGACACCATTATTTCAGAATTCATATGGAGTAAAAGGACCCCAAGGATACGCAAGCAATTCCTTGAGAGACCAAAGGCACTTGGGGGAATGGCTCCGCCAAACCTGAGATTTTATTACTGGGCTGCCCACCTTAGAATAATACAATTCTGGCTGCAGTTTGACTCACACCATCCCATGCCTGCCTGGCTTGCATTGGAAGCTGACTCCTGTCATCCAGTGTCCCTGTCAGCATTAGTTCATTCTCCCATTAAGAGCTCTTCCTCAAGCTACACGAAAAATGTAATAGTTAAAACATCTTTGAGAATCTGGAATCAGTTCAGGCGCTATTTTGGCCTTCAGACCTATTCAGTATTAGCTCCAGTAATGGCAAATTATGCTTTCCCTCCGTCCCTGGTAGATGGTGCGTTTACAATTTGGTCCGACCTAGGTATTAAATCTTTTAAAGACTTGTATATCGATAGCAGTTTTGCTTCTTTTCAACAGTTATCTGAAAAATTCTCCCTTCCCAAACAGCATTTCTTCAGGTATCTCCAGATTCGCAGTTTTGTTAGTAGCAGATTTCCCCAGTTTCCCAGTCTACCTGTTGAATCACCATTGGACACATTCCTTAAACCAGCACCGGCTCTGAAAGGAATGATGTCACATATCTATGTTCAGATTCATTCCTTACGTATGGTTTCCTTAAATTCCATTAAATCACTCTGGGAGGCAGATCTCGGAGAGGAAATTACTGAGGAGCTCTGGGAGGATGTCCTTGACAAAGTACATAAATCATCTATCTGTGCAAAACATGGACTGATCCAGTGCAAAGTTGTACATCGCACCCACCTCACAAAGGTTAGGCTGTCACGAATCTATAAAGATGTGGACCCGACATGTGACAGGTGTCACCAAGCTCCAGCGAGCCATGCTCACATGTTTTGGTCCTGCTCTGCTTTGCAGTCCTATTGGGAGGAAATCTTTAGATCAGTGTCCAAGGTTACTGGGAAACTGATCAAACCTAATGCTATGATTGCACTATTTGGTGTGTCCACGGTGCCACTCTCCTCCCTTGAGGCAGCCTTTATAGCCTTTGTCACCCTTCTTGCCAGACGACTGATATTGTTCAAGTGGAAATCTTCAATAGCCCCATCACACATAGTATGGATAAGAGAAATCCTTAATTGTGTCAATATGGAAAAAATCAGGTGCATAAAGAATGGTTCCATGAGAAAATTTTATAAGATGTGGGACCCTTTTTTCAAATATGTACAAGAACTGGACTTCCAAGGGACTTCTTAGTGGCTAATCAGGATTCTCACCTGCATTACTCATGAAGTAACGAGCAGCAACTGACCAACATTGTAGTACTTTATTTTGATTTTGATTTTTTTTTTTTTTTCTCTTTCTTTCTTTTTATTTATTTTATTAATATCATTATTGTATTGTTTAGGTCTTGTCCCGTCCTAGGTTTGTATTGCTTTGTTTGGTCTTCACTGGCACTGTTGCTTTGTCAATACTATATTGTCCAAAGGTTACTGTATTGTTTGTATTGTTGTCGCTTATGTGTTTAATTCTGAAAATGTTAATAAACAGATTGTGGAAAAAAAAAAAAAAAAAATCTTTTTGTTGTATTCTCTAGTTCAAGACACATTTTTCAAGTCCTCAACAAGTCCTCCAGTTTAAACAACAAAACATACTGTCTGTGATTTCCTTTGAAATCAACAGTGTTTTCTGATCTAACACCCTAATTGGTAGGGAGAACAAACAAATCAATCAAACAAATCATAGCAACTAAAAAGACTTGTGGTAGTTGTCTGATATGTCACCTCATACAGTATAGGTTTGGTTAACCCTTTTAACACCTGGATAACACCAGTTTTCTTGTTCTGTGTTCAGACACCTGTCACATCTGTTTACATTTCTGAAACCTGCAAAAATTGGTTTGGGGACATGGGGACAGTAAAATTACCCCAATACTAGCTGTGAGGGATTATTAGATATTGTCCATAAAACTGTACATTACTCATGAAGTAACGAGCAGCAACTGACCAACATTGTAGTACTTTATTTTGATTTTGATTTTTTTTTTTTTTTCTCTTTCTTTCTTTTTATTTATTTTATTAATATCATTATTGTATTGTTTAGGTCTTGTCCCGTCCTAGGTTTGTATTGCTTTGTTTGGTCTTCATTGGCACTGTTGCTTTGTCAATACTATATTGTCCAAAGGTTACTGTATTGTTTGTATTGTTGTCGCTTATGTGTCTAATTCTGAAAATGTTAATAAACAGATTGTGGGGAAAAAAAACTTGTTAAGATTGTTTATGATTGTTTATATTTGTTATTGCGTTATGGCCAAAACCGTGTTTTTTGAGGTCACAGTGACCTTGATCACACACACACACACACACACACACACACACACACACAGAAAAGGCAGAACCCTGCCCCCCACCATAAACATGCAGCCCATGGCTCTCCGGCATGGAGAAACAGCATCACAGCGCCTGCTGCAATCATCCTCCTCAACCTGCTTTCAAGTCCTCAGGCGGCAATAGGGACTCTTCAATTCCAGCTTTATTGCTGTTATCAGTTATTACATGGCGCCTGGGTGATGTCTCCTCCCCAAATGATCTCTCCAACACTCCTCCTCCAATCTCTTGGACAAGTCTGAATCTTTCTATTACCGCTGATTCTACTCGCTGCTCTTTCTGTTTCATCTGTCTGGACTCTGTTAGAGTTTAACTTTTGTCTGCTAAGATCTTATGATGCTTTGTGCTTCAGCAAATATGTCATGAAATGTCATTATTGCCACTTTCTACAGCTTGTGTGAGACCAAAACATATCTTTTTACAATATATATATTATCCCCTGTTGCTTTAGAGTTGTACATTTTGCACAAAGGGCAATTTTGAGGATTTTACTGAAAACTGAAAGCAAGTCAGGCTGAGACTGTAATTCACCCAACAGCGACTGTCCAAACAAACTAAACTAATATTCTTCACAGCAGGTCTGTTCAGTCTCGGATTTCTCCAGATGTTGAGGCTGTGTGCAAAAATCAGTAGTTACAGAGATATTTTGTATCTAAAGAGTTTAAAATGATTGTGTAGGCTCACCAAGAAGAACTGACATACATGCAAGCATTTGCTGGAAAAATAAATAAATTCATAAATGCCTGACTGTAAGGGTCCAATCATAAAGTTTATTCATTAGAAAAATTACTATCTTGTATTTAGACAATAGGAACACCCGGTAAATATAGCACTGAGTTTTCCCCACCAACTTTCTCATGGTGTAAATTATAGACTATAACACAAAAATGGCAATAACCAGCATAAACCACCATGTTCTGAACAGACACATTATGAACACTAAAAAAGGGATATTTCCCTTTTGGAACATTAAACAGCAAACTTAACTACAATCCACAATCTACTCAGTCCATCACTAGGCATCATGGGAAATGGAGTGTTGCTACATCATAGCCTACAGTCTAAAAAAACTCTAAAACGAGGGTAATCATGAATAAAATGGGGCTTAACCGAAATAGGTCGGCTGATGTCAAATAATCTATTGGCTTTCTATGACAGTCAAAGGGGTGAGAAATGATTTTTAAAAACTTTAATGTTATTATGTTCTTTGAAACTAAATCAAACACCTACATTCATTCTCAGTCACAATTTGAGAAAAAAATCTAAAACATGGGACAAAAGTGATGCCTGCACTAAAAGGTAAGCTGCTATAAGGATCTGTCTTTTGGGATTCCCTGACATGCATGACAGGTAGTGTCTTGGACAGTTATCCTGTTATGGAGCTGGATAGCTCAGCAGGACAAGTTACCATGGTGACTAAGTGGGGACTCACATAAACCACATTTATGGACCGGATCTGTCACTATGGCGAGACTTATCGAAATAAGCCAGGCTTTTCCTTTATCCACCTTGATGGAATACCTCTCAGGTAAAACAAATCTGGCACCGCTTAAAGCACAGATTTACAGAGCTGCTAGCACAGCTGTAATTCTGAACACTGAACACCAGAGTACAGTTTGAAGGTTATAGTGTTCTTGGGCCTCAAAGCTCTCTGGAAACCAAAACAAAAATTCCACCACATCTCTAGCACCTTTTCCTTTGCGCCTGACACAGTCGAGATAGTGATATTTACTCTGCACATATGATGCAGACCACTTTAGAAATTCATTCCACTACATCCATTGACTACCAATTCACTGTTGCTTATAAAGTATGAATAAAATAGTTTGCTACCTGGACAGTCCATCTAGTTGGTGCTCTGCTGAAGTAGAAGCCTTTGAGCCTCTCGTTGACGGGACAGCTCTTGTCTTCAAAGTGGTCGACTATCGTCTGGAACAGGAAAACAGAAGATGACATCCTGCAGCTGGGCCTGGTACATGTTTGTTAAATAGTTCATATTGAGATATCTGCCTCAGTCGGGGACAGCTGTGAAGTGTACGCTAAGTGTGACAAAACAAGAAATGTTCTCTAATAGAAACTCTATACACTGTTCAATCAAAAGAGTTGATTTTACTTAAAAAAAAAAAAAAATCTAGGAAAACCGATTCCTTGAAAATGTAATTAAATACAACTATTAGTCTTAATTTATATTTATTTTATATCTAATTGTTACGCTTACTTAGAATTTAGGTATATGTACTTAAATTTGTGAAGTTGTTGCAACTTAAAAATGACAACTTTAATTAAATCAATCTTTCTCAGTTTCTGTGCCTTATATCTGTATTCTGTGAGTCTAAGTCAGACTAACTTGGTTTACTCAAGCTGCTAGCACTTATTAGTTTCTAAGTTGCAACAACTTCACAAAATTTAGCTAAATTTCAAGTAGACTCAACACTTGGATGTAAAGTAAACATAAGTTAAGATTTAGCTATAGTTATATTTACTTTTCCAAGGTTTCCAAGATTATTTTGAGTAAGATCAACTTGACAGATTTTAACTAAACCTCTTACCTGGACTTGCATCATGGCTCTCTCGACACGTCGGGAGCTCCCTTTCTCCAGTTTGGTCCTGAGGCAAAGTGCTGCGACTTCTATAGCCCAGAACTTGGGCTGCGACAGAATACACTGCAGGCAGACAGGGGAGGGACACTGTGTTTGATCATCTGTTTTTACAGCATGAAGTCATTTAAGATGCATAACAAATAATAATCTGGGACTGTAGACAAATCCAGATGATTTTACAAAGTCAAGGATGTTTAGATGATGTCAACAGTGTTTATTCAGGGGTTCCAAGTTAACAATGACTTGTTATGGTCCCATAAGGCCAAAACCTTACTCAAAAGATATTATTATGCAGCCTCTAACTATAATTAGCCCATGAACTTTGAAATAAAAGTTAGCATTCAAATGATGGCCCAAATAAATTAAGGTGAGGGTTTCCGTTAACCCTAAAATTGCACGAATTAAAATTGTGAATATTATATATGCCTAATGGAAACACGTTAATTTAAAAAATACTCCCATTTATCGCAAAAAAATGTTTTTACACTCACATGAGGTGGTATTTCAGCCTACTGGCCATAAAGCCATATTTAACAAAACTGCAATGGAAACACTTTTTTGACTTGTCCAGGTCACATGATGCTACTGCTATGTGCTTGTCAGTAGGATCTGGCTCCCTCATGATGCAGCAGGAGCTACAAGAGCTGTTATTGCATCACATAACTCTTCAAAAGTTGAGCAGATCATCCTAACGTTTTGAATCCACCATTCCTCTGTGAAATCATGGACTATCATCTCACAGAAATCCCTCATACGTGGCCGCTCTCACGTATAAGAGGCTCGCCTTTAAATTATGGCTCCATAACACTCCTAGGCCACGTAGGATTGGAAATAATGACGGCTAGTGTGGTGGCTGCAATAGAAATTAAGCTGCTAATGTTTTTAACATCCATCACCATGGTTACTGGAATGTTATCACCAGAGGAGAAGTGGCATAACATGGAAACACAGTCATCTGACAATTGTGTCAACTGTATTGACATTTTGAAAATATCACTTTTGTGCAAATGTGTGATGGAAACCCACCTACTCACACATGGCAATTTTAGTATTCAGTACAGTTCCAGAGCAACAGCTGTACAAGTACAACAACAGAGTCGTGGTTCACTACTTTTTTTAAAGAAAATTAAAAGTATATATTATTTTAATCCCCAAGGGAAATTTTATTTTTTTCACTCTGTAGTCATTTACACACAGGCCCCAAAATACACTCACATGCACAAAAAGGACCTATACATGCACATGTACATATACGTTTTCTGAATAATGAATTAGCTGATGAATCTTTTCTGATTCAATTATTCCCTATAAGAATGTCAGTCTTTTTCTTTTCTTAAAAAAAGAATAATTTACTTACTCATATTTACTTTTAACACTTTCAGTGCACTACTTTTAGTAGTGGAGTAGAGTATTTCCACAGTGTGGTATTAGTACTTTTACTTAAGTAAGGGAACTGCATACTTCTTCCACCACTGTTACTTTGGCAATCATTCAGAATATGAAGCTTGCACCACTAAAAGACCATATCACACCATATTGCATACATTTACATGCAACAATCATTAATTTGTCATATGGAATCAAACAAGGTACAGCTTCAGTGAATGTGATCCTGTCACCATTTTCATGCATTGTCTTCTTATATTTTAGGCTGCAGTGTGTATTTTTCTGCTTATAGAATGATTTATATGTAGATTTGTGTACCGCTGCTGTTGTTGTTTACAAACTAAATCCACCATCGAGTCAGTGACTTCACTGATGTCATCAGTGACGTCGATGGTGGTGGCTTGGAACGCCCTATCTCTGATTGGCTCCATCTTTTGTGTCAGAAAAAAAGAGTGGCTGACTGCTATTACTTATATATAAAAAAAAGAAAGAAACCTGCAGAAGTCTTGAAAATGCATGAGCAGGTGGAACACAGTGATGAAACATGAGATCTAACCTTTATTCTGTTCCCAAAACATGTCAGCTGTGCTCTGCAGTGAGAAGTTAACCAGCAATCTTCAGTGAAAGCTCATTATTAAAACCTATTACAGGCTGAACGTCCTTATCTGTGTGCTGTGGTGATTATCTGCTGTATAATAGCTGCGACAGCTTAGTGCTACAGATTTAGATGAGCTGATTAAAGGGAGCAGGGGAAAAGGGATATCCAGCTTATATCCTGGCAGGTAGACACCAGGGAACATCACTCCAGCTCTTTCTGTGAGCTCCGGCTTTAATCAGAACAAGTAATACAACGACGACTTCCCACCGACGCTATATTGATCATGATGGAAATATGCAATAAATGTGATCCATGGTTGTAGGTGGAAAGAGCAAACACTAATGATGTTTGTGGATGCTTGGCGAGTCTTGCCGGAGTCATTAGTGCAACAGTAAATTGTCCTAATTAGGCAGATATTCCTCCAGCAACATCAATCACTAAGCAATTAAAATCAAATGATAAGGCATGCTCAGCATTTGTCATCCAACTGTTAACACAAACGAGCAATAAGCTCATCTCATAAACAACAAAGGAAGTTTTTCTTCATAGTAGTGAGATACTGAACAAACTTAAATGCACTAAATATTTTAGTTATGCCTAATTACTTTGTTGTATTTAACAGAGTGCATTGGACAATAATAGTAAAAGCCATCAAATGGTTGCACTGACCAGCAGCTTCTGTTGAAATGCAGGATTTTGTTATGTTGCAATGGCAACAATTAACCCTTAAGGACTGTTTGGTGCATTTTAGTCGCTTTTCATTCTTCATTTCTTGATAATTTTGTCCATCTTCATGCAAATGGCATAAATTTTGTGTATTTTTGTTTAATCTGTGAATTTCCAGCTCAGCTCCTACAATAAATCTAATATACACCGTGGAAACTAAATTGTTACATTCATACTGTTAAGTGCAAAAAATGCTCCATTGAAACCCATTCAAACTGACATTTTTGATCCCACAGCCATCAAAGCATAAAAACATGCATTGTATTATTTCTGGGTCATTCTGGGGTTTTGCCTTGGTATTTATAATTTTACTACTTGCTGCTTACCTGATGACATCATTTTTACCATGTGGAGAAAATACATGCTGTTTTTTCTAGCTGCACTGTCACAATCAATGTTACTGCAAATCATTAATGTTTCCCAGGCTGTGATAAAAAAAAACACAACAACTTTTCATGTAGTATTTTGAAAGTAATTATTTTTTTTGTTTGTTTTTTTAATCTAAGAACAAAGTGGTATCATGATAAAAACCTGGCATTTAAAGGATTAAAATTACTTGATATTAATGATTAGGACTGATGTTGGTTAAAAATAAGCTCAATGGAAGTAGAAAACCACATTAATGTATAAAAGTTTTTAGATCTTGATTTTGAAAAGCACATTTTGTGTGCAGAGCGGTATGAGTTTGGGTATTGAGTATAACACTGCACAAAAAATAAAAACGTATAAAAATGTTGACACAAATCACT
The DNA here is from genome assembly GCF_008729295.1 of Plectropomus leopardus. Taxonomy (NCBI): domain Eukaryota; kingdom Metazoa; phylum Chordata; class Actinopteri; order Perciformes; family Serranidae; genus Plectropomus; species Plectropomus leopardus. The sequence goes on along the minus strand of NC_056477.1, from coordinate 29,628,797 downwards.
GACATATCCCAGGCTGTGATAATTAAGAAAAACCTAATTAGCATGTAGTATATTGTAACGTAGTTGCATTATGACAAAAACCTGGCACTTAAAGGGTTAAAATTCTGAAAATGAATGAGTATTTGATATTTATGATTTGGACTGATGTTGGCTAAAAAATTAACTTAATAAAGCTTGATTCTGAAAAGCGCATTTTGTGGGCAGAGGGACACTTGTGTGTGTAATATTAAAGCGGGCCCTGAGGGTTATGCAAATTTTAATCTCCATGATTTGTGATCTTGCAATTTTGTCCAATCATCGCAACTTTACTGCAAATCTGACAACTTTAAACAGGTAAAATCTAATTTGACTGTGGTGCTGTATGCAGCGTATTGATTCATTCAGCCTGTCCATCTCTCTCTGTTCACCATGAGACTGCTGCTACACCTATGACAGTTACTCCCACAGTGACAGGGCTAACTGTCAGCATCAGGCCCACTGTTAGGGGGAGTTAAAGGGGACCCCACTGGATTAATAATCTACAGATTTATGTAATGAAACCCCAGCTGCACCTCAGTTTCTCTTGATTTTGTTGGTTTACTGATGAATAGAGCAGGCAACAGGTCAAACTGAGGCTACCTGCTTCAAATGATCTGTTGCACTTATGACTGATTTTTTAAAAAATTTCACAGGTCAGTACAGATCAAATATTTAATTTGTTGTGTAATGTTAAAAAAATAATAGAATTGGGAGTATAAAGTGACAACCTTCGTCTTGACATCTACAATAGGCTGTCAGTTCAGACCGCCATTTACTGTGTCTGCAATTTCAAGAAACAAGAGAGCTTTCAACACCCGCAACACCTCATCACCACATTGTGTCTCAGTTTAGAGGAGACACAGCTTTGTCTGGTAGCAGACCAGACTTGGCAGGGTGAGGAATAATTTGTTTTGAGGTGCTGAGTATGGTGATCAAACCTGAGTAGACGTGAGAGGCATTCAGACTGAGTCTCCTGGGACAGGCTGCACAGTGTGCGCTGAGCTGGAAAAACACACTCAGATGTGACAGAGGAGACATGTCGAGCTGTCAGGGGGGAACAAAACTGAAACTATTTTGTGACTAGGAGTTTTCAAAGTAATACAGAGACGTCTCTTTATTTGTCATTAACTGGCGAATACTGTAGACTTACAAATGGTGACCAAGGCCTTTAGTTACCAACTGTGGGTACCTTGATATACATTCAGTATCATATGCATTACCTCCCTTTATTTGTTGACTTTGAATTTGAAATACATGCAGAAAATATGAAGTTTCTGTAGCTTTGAAGCAACTGCAGAGTAGAATTACTGCCTTGCAGTTGTATGCCTCTGCGAATCAGTCAAGTTGCATTTAGAGTTTACATCCATGTCAGTGAAAACATCCTATGTCATGTCCAAGACGAGAGACAGCTGGCCAACATAAATAAGATGAAAGAAAGGCTCCCCTACAGGCGATATTGAAAGAGAAGATGCACCCTCCAGTTTCAAATCAGAAGTGTGGCAGCATTTGAGCTCCCTCAAGTCAGAAAGTAATAAAGGTAAGAAGATAACAGAAAACAGCCTGCAAATATTGCAAGAGGGTGTTGAACTACACAAATAGTACAACTAACATGATGCAGTATGTGAGCCGGCGTCATAGTGAGGAGCTCCGGTCAGCCCCACCTACGCATGTTCCTCCTTAACAACAACTACAGGGCCAAACCACATTGACAAGTGCATTTGCAACCCTGCTCGCCCGAACGAGTACAAGAACAAAAGAGAGAGCCCAACTTACCACCCACAAGTGGGAAATGGCCAACCTAGTTCTTCAAACTTGCCCTCTTTGCTTTTTTTAACAGCAGGGGACATTGTAAATGTCCAGAAATGCATTCATTGCATAGTTTGTGTTCTGCATTTATACCCTACCTCAGAAATAAAATCTAATCAGCACAGTTTCAATGTGGACACCCAAAATTAGTGTCACCAATTCAGTATCTGACCAAATGTCTCCCTTTCTGTTCCAGAAATATGATGTTGATTAATGGCCAGAAAAGTGTTTTTGCAGAACATTATGTCAAAGTGAAGTTGACCTTTTGCATATCATATGTCATCCCTTGATTATTTTATCCTCATTTGTGCAAAATTTTGTCTTTTAGCATATGAAATTCCCTTAAGGCGTTCTTGAGATATTGCGTTCACAAAATGAGACAGATGTGTGTCACAGTGACCTTGACTTTTGACCATCAAAATCGAATCAATTCATCTTTGACTCAAAGTTGACGTTTGTGCCAAATTTGAAGAAATTTCCTGAAGGTGTTCTTCAAATGTCACACTCAAGAGAATGAGATGGATCCAAGGTTACAGTGACCATAATGTTTGACCACCAAAATCTAATCAGTTCATCGGTTAGCCCAAATGAATATTTGTGCCAAAAAAAAAAAAGAATTCCATCAAGGCATTCTTGAGATGTAACAGTTACAGGAATGAGACAGACAAGGTCGTAGTGACCTTGACCTTTAACCTATGACCACCAAATTCTAATCAGTTCATCACTGAGTCCAAGTGGATGTTGTGTCAAATTTGAACAAATCCTCTCAAGGCATTCTTGAGATATTGTGTCCACAACAATGGGATGGACATACAGATGCATGACCTGACATATGGAAAACCCAAAAAAGCATTACTGAAACCAATGGAAATCATTAGAGGACATGTCGTTGTTAATGTTTTTTTAATCTGGCCCTTAAAGGCCACTATCCTGAATTTGTTTTTGCTGACCATTACCATTATCTCTGACCTGGCTAATTTTTGAATACAAACTTAATTTGCATATTTACATTTATGACAAAAATGTTAAATGTGCAGATACAATTAAATAGAAAAATATTATCCTACTTAATAAATGAGGCCCACTTAATATTATAACTTTATATTTTTCTTTCTTTTTTTTTTTTTTTTACAATAACATACTAGACAGCCAGATAGCATTATGGAGCTTGATTGACCATTGATTTATCAGAAAACTGCCACAACAACTCCAGGGTTGTAAATGAATCTTCATTGCTTCTTATACTTAATTCTGACTTGGGATTTCTAAAATCAACATTTGTCTTTTAAAAAGCACAATTTTCCTCGAGCTCAGTCCTGATTTATGAGCCAAATGCACAGTGGAGAGGGATCAGACAGACAATCAGACAGATGAGACCTCCGAGGGTTCTGGTTTGAAGAATTGAAGGGGATCTGCTGTACGGTAATGTCTAATGGTCTTAAAGTGGGACCTGGAAGGAAGTGGTATCTCAGTGGAAACCTCAGTTTGACCTCCAGCAGCTGGAGGTGGTGCTCTGATCAGCTGCATCAACCCACCGTCTCTGCTGACTGAAGCCTCTGCCGAACTCTCAGAACCTACTCTGCGTAACGAGATCTGGAGAAAATCCACAACTGTTTGGCAGTCAGGTTTTCCATGAGGAGATGACAAACCTGATTCATTTCAAACAGACAATGCCTTTTGAAACTGAAATCAATGACTGCTGCTGTTCATGAGCGAAAAGTCTTTAACGAAAGCCGAGGTAATAGCTGATGCATCGGCGCTATCTCCAACGGGTCCTCTGGGAAAGCGACAGAATGTATCGATGATGACAGCTGGACATGTGACAACCATCTAACCAGCCTGCAGATTCCTGGATCTACATGTAGGCTGGGAAGATGCCTGCTCACAGAGCCAGCAGCAGCCTGCAGCCTCTCCGTCCCATGCAGTTACAATACAAAGCACGCTGCGAGCTCATTGTTCAACACAGCTTCTGGCTACAGGGAATGAACAATTGCAACAGTTCATGTTTTGAGAGGAAATGAGCACAACACAAGCCCAATACCACATGTTAAACTGGGCCCAAAACTGTTTACTTTTCGTTTGGAGAGCTCCATTGGCTTAAGGATGGACTTGCTGACCAGAATCCAGGACATAGGAATCAGAATAAGGTAATTTCAAGGCAGAGGATTATTCTGACACCATGCACTCCCTTACTCTCTTGTTTAAAGCGTTTTTCTATTTAAACAATTTTGTTTACTACATTGTCTCACACTCAAAAAAGTCAGATTTGATAAAGGTCTAAGAACCAATATGTCATCCATAAAGTGAGTACAGGCTTAAAACTAAACGTACAGGCTGAAAACTAAACGTGACCATGTTTTTGCCTCGGCTTTGGAACAACCTGCTTGAAGATAAGGTTGCCAAATTAGTGACTATTTTAGAATCTGGTTCAACGCCCTGAGGAAGGCCCCTGTGCTGAAATGCGTCTGCGTTTTCCTACTTTCCTCTTCCTCTTCTTCTTTTTCCCTCCAATACATGTGTGCCTTTGACTTCTTGAAAAGATCACAACACCACGTCTAGGTAAGCTGGTTCTTTTTGGCTCCTTTTTTCCCCAAACATTTAACCAACCACAGAGCATGTTGTTTTATATCAAGCTGGCCCACTGAGCATGCCAGTCTCCATTCTTTCATAGGTTACAAAACATCTTGCCAAAGGACTACAGCTGAAAATTAGCCAGATGGCTAACACTGGCACATTTACAGCTATGTTAATTCATGTGTGTTCTCCTTCTAAATAAAATAAATTTAATTAAATGAAATATTGGATGGATTTCCTCTGAATTTTGACCAGATGTTAATGGTATGAGGATGAATCTTACAACTTTTGTGACCTTTTCATCTATCACAGCTAACTTATTTCAATCTTAAATCAAAAATCACAAGGAATTTAAGTTAAAATTGGTTTTTGATCTTTGTTGGTTTTTGCAAGTTTTATATCTTTAAACTAATGACGTGATTCAAAATTAGAACGGCAAGGTTTGTGAATGCAAAAAAAAACTTTTTTTTTGGACAAAATTTTAGTAATTTTTGAAATTGCAATCTCTGTAACTTAAATGAAGGATGATGTCTGCTGTCCGTTTTGTCTTAATGAGAGCCATTGTTGCAACAAACTAAAATGCAAAAAAATGAAGAGCCAATTAAAAGTTAACTCTGACTTCACCCTGTTTGATTTTACCTTCTCAAACTCAACTTCTGGGGCACCTGGTGGCTCAGTAGAAAGAGCAGCGCCCCATGTACAGAGGTTGTGTCTTCGCTTCAGCGGCTGCGGATTCGATTCCGGCCTTAGCCCTTTGCTGCATGTCTCCCCCTCTCTCTCTCCTCCTTTCACGCTCACACTCTCCTATCAATTAAAAGCAATAATAGCCCAAAAAATAATCCTTAAAAAAAAAAAGAAACCCAACTTCTGTCTTACTGACAGTTTACAAAGTTGACTTTAATATACCTCTTCATTGTCAATGCCATTCATGCTTTTAACATTCTGAGTAGTCCCTGTGTTGTGCAGCAGCAAACAGAGTGAGAGGTGAGCCTGCAGCCCCACTCAGTTTCTCACCTTTCAATTAGTGTCTTTAGTTCCACTCACTCCTTCCCACCATACACATCTTTAATTAACTGACACGTCTGAGAAGAGTGGAAGCAGCCAGGCGATAGATGGACAAAATATTTGCCTCAGCAAAAAAAAAAATCTAACTGCCAGAGAGCAGTGTTTACAGCTGCCAATGCTTTCCACAGGAGAAGACTATTTCACAGGGGTTAGGTCAGAGATGATCACTGCTCAGTTATCCGCCTTTTATTCCCGTCAACCTTGAGACTCGTCTGATGTTATCATTTGAAACACGTCTTTCAGTCAATATGTGTTCCAGACATACAAGGATGAGCTGCTTTATTTTATAAAATCACTGTTTGAAAATGATGGAATAAGAAATGAGGCGTAGCTAAATCCAAAAATGTAAAGCCTCCAGACAAAAGACAAAACATGCTGAGGAGTAACAACAACATTAACCCTTTGAAACCTGGATCAACATCAGTTTCCTTGTGCTACGCTCAGAGGCCTTTCACAGTCATTTAAAATTAATAAATCTTTGAAATGTTTGAAATGTCTCTTTGAAAAACCTGGAGGGAAAGGCAATAAGCAACTTAGCAGGATATTTCAAATAATTAGTTAAAGGTGACAGGAAAATGACCTGAAAATTAGATAAAGAAAACTTTATAATTAATATAATTATATATTCAAAATGAGGTTGCACACACACACACACACACACATATATATATATATATATATAGAGAGAGAGATATATATATATATATATATATATATATATATATATATATATATATATATATATTTATATATATATATATATATATATATATATATATATATATATATATATATATATATATAGAGAGAGAGAGAGAGAGAGAGAGAGAGAGAGAGAGAGAGAGAGAGAGAGAGAGAGAGAGAGAGAGAGAATTATTTGGGCTTACTTTTCTTTTTTTTTGTTGCTAATTTCAGGTCATTTTTTGTAACTTATTTGTAACTAATTTCTTGCTATTTGTTTGGTCATTTCACCTTTGTGTTGCCAATCGTCTTCTTTCCATGTTTTTGAATGAAAACATTTCAAAGGTTTAAATCTTCCCAGGTAACCAAAGCCAAAATCTGATTTAGACATCAGTCAGGACTATATGTTGACACATGGAGAATGAGAAGTACCAGCTTGTAGTTGCACACCTCAACAAACCCATCAAGTTACATTAACAGTTTACATCCGTGTTTGTAAAAACATGGATGCACACATCTTTTCCCCCCAGCAGCACATAAAATCTCACCAGCACAGTTTGAAGGTGGACACCAAAGATTAGTGTCACTGATTCAGTATCTGTCAAATGTTTCTGAGGCATAAAACTGAATAGTGGCTAGAGTATTTTTGCAAAACATTATGATGTCACAGAGAAGTTAGCCTTTTGGATATAAAATGTTATCACCTCATTGTTTCATCCTATTAGACATTTGTGGGAAATCTTGTCATAATTAGGGTATTCATTCCTGAATTCCTGATTTACTACTCTTATCATTTTTCTTATATTTTCCTCTTAGTATTATTTGCTCAGTCCATCTTCCTTTCCTGTTTCTCAGCTGCAGACACACATGCACCTAAACACATATACATGAATGATCTCAATAACCAGCCATAGCAGAGTAAAATAACTGGTTTGCACATCAACAAATGAGTACCTTCATGCGTGATCATTTTTATGTATGTTTGTTGTTGTTTTGTGTTTTTTTTGTCCTCTCTTGTGCAGTCCTTTCTGAATTTCTGTCTCCATCTATCACCATGTCGGCGATGCCATGTCTGCACTCACTAATAAAATTAATTTAAAAAGACTGGAAAAGCACTATACAAGTGCAAGTCCATTTACCATTTTTACCTATGTCAACCAAAACCTAATCAGATCATCATTCAGTCTACGTGCACATTTGCGCCAAATATTTAGACACTCCCTCAAGTTGATAAGGATGGGACGGATAGACGGACGGACAAACTGAAAACATGATGCTTCAAGGTACGGCTGATACTGGTGGAGGCATAAAGATCCAGCCATGTTGCTGTGGCTGCTTTGTGGCCTCATAGGGAAGGAGAGGGCCATGGATAAAAAGCATTTTTTTCAAAGTTACACATGCCATGTTGTCCAAAGCTGCTCCTATTGACTGATATCTCCTCTCTAGATCTTGTATTTCATTATCAGCTTGCACTTTTTGTTGGCCTGACTGCAGCAAAAAAAAAAATGTAAGCACTCTGATGGCAGCCTCCTCATTCTCTGTCTCTGAATCATTAATCCAAACTGGATAGTCAAATCAAGTCAGTCACATCAATTTATAATGCCAAACAATCAGCCATCTGTGCACAATCACTGGATCATAGACCCTGTTTATTTATTTATTTATTTTTCTATGTCTTTTTTTCCTTAATAACTTTTTTTTCTTCTTTTTTTTCAGTACGTTCTCTAAGGCTTATTATAATGTGATTGGGGTGCTGCCTGGAGCAAGGGGGTTGGGGTGGAGGCGTTGGGGTACTGTTGTGTATTAATGTGTTTGTTGTTTGTTCTCCAAATTAAAAAATAAAAAAATGATAACAAAACAATGAGGTATACACCTACATGGCAATGAAAGCAATACTTAAACGAAACACACACAGACACCACTATGCTAACATGTGCATGTATATCTGCAATCCATTATACCATTAAATAATAACATTTCCATTAAAATTTCATACAACAATGTGGTTGTGCTTCTGCATCCCAACTTGTCACGTCTTGTACCCCACCTACACTATCAAATATCATGGATCCTACAGAGACCTGTTATTATCATCAAGTCTTTATGTCCCATCAGCGTTTCAGCAGCAGAAGCGGCTTAAGTGTTGTCTTAATCGGTACAAAGGTAGTCGTATGTTCTCAGAGCAAAGAGTAAATACAGCCTGCCTGGAGGACACGTCATTATGCAACCAGGGCTCTTTTGCTTATGCTTTTTAGAGACACAATTGCTTTTTTTAAAAAATAAGCAACAGAAAGTTTCGGCACAGCGCAATAATAGCCCCCGGAACAGCTTTGAGAGAATCATGGCTTTTTTCTTTTAATTTCCTGTCCTGTCAAATTCGTCCCGCCAAGCCTTCTCATCAGCCTAAATGGAGCTAACCCCTTTACTGTGCTTTAAGAGGAGACTTGATGGATCAGCCAAGTGAGCTATCCCATTACTGCTCTGACGTCTCTGGAGGAAGGGAACGTCTCCAAACACGCTCAGAGCTGCAGAGAAAAGGAGCCTGGCTTGTCTTACAATATTTAGCAATTTGGGTTTAGGTTTCAAAGTTAGAGTGATGGGAGAGAGCAGCTGTGACAAATCACACCTAGCTCTGCTTTATCATGTGGTAGTCGGGATAATAGCTGTGTGGATCAGGAGCTCTTAACTGCAATGAAGTAACCTCCCTTTCACCTGAAGGTAGCAGGTTCACAAACTGGATGCTGCCTTTCAGGTATCTAACAACTACTGCAATAACACTATTTGTCTTAAAGTCGATTAAAGGTCTTGGTTGTAGGATTAGGTGCCATCTAGTGGTGAGGCTGCAGACTGCAACCAACTGAAGCTCCTACCGTGTAGGAGAACTATGGTGGCTGATGCCAAAACATGAACGGCCCTATATTGAGCCAATGTTTGGTTTGTCCGTTCTGGGCTACAGTAGAGCCACATGCAACGCTTCATTATCTTTCCAAAATATTTGGCTGATAACTAATGATTGATTCTACCAATACATCATTCCAACACCATTACCAACTTATATATATGTATCGTAAAACTTCAAACAAAAGTCTAATCCCAATTATACAGCCAGTCCCTTAACATTCTACATTGCAAATTAACATTATAGAGCCCTAAATTTTTATTCATAACACAATATGATGCAACTTGAGTCCAACTATAATATTGTAGAACTATCAAACAACATTAACATTCTAGAACCTTAGTATGCTAGGACTAATGAACATTCATACCTTAACATTCTACACTGCATATTAGCATTCTTAAACTCTAACATTCTACATGTATTTTAAAAGTCCAGTTTTAGTTGGACTGACACAACAATTTAACTTTTTCAAACATCATGTAAACGTTCTGAGTGACCCAAGTTTCCAATGCCCCATGGCGGAGCTACTGCCGCCCTGTACCAGTGCAGACTTGGTGCAATCTAAACTTAAAAAAAACATGCATAGAAACAATGTGTTCATTCATATTTTGCCAAAACTACAAAGCTGGTGAGGTAATTTGTCTGATTAAAAACCAGCTTTCACATTACATGTGGAATAAAAACCTTCTGACACATTGGGTCCACCCAGATGCTTAATCCTTAAAAGGGACACACAGCTTAAGTCACTCATCACTGATAAGTCTATGTGGACTTAAAAAGGGGAAAAAACTCTTTGTGTCAGCAGTTATTTAGTTTTATGTTCTCCAGTCAGGAATGCCCGTGTAGCTGTAGCCTAAAGTATACCTCGGGGTATGAAATAGCCCCGGCTGGTTTATATCCCAGGTTATTATTTGGGCTAGGCCAGACTATACCCCCCCACGCAAATAATTTTGCTCTTGACCTGCAGTGATTTGAGCAGGCATGGTGATTAGACATCTCTTTATCTCTTTCTAACTTATTGATCACAATATGTTAATGCATGAAAAGCTAAAAGTTAACGGGCTAGCAAGGTGATAAGAGATCTGAAAGTTTACATCTAGGCTATGTTATGCACCTCTACTTCATCAAGCATGTTAATACTCAAGGAACTGCACCACTAGGTGGCGATACACTGAGTATGTGAGCAACCTAAACAAGCATGAAAATTTCATAATTTTATAACAATTTCATGACAGTTTACGGTTTAAAGTTTACAGTTTATAAAGCTACATGAAATCAAATCAAAATTGAATACTGCATCCTTGATTATTTTGTGTATCTAAATGTAGGGGGTATAATCTGGCTAAGGGGTTGTGAAATAGGCTAGCCTAAATAATACCCCAGGGTATAAAGTGGTCTAGCTCAGATTATAACTGGGGTATAAAACAGGCTAGCACACTTTAACTCTGGGTATAGTTTCGCCGGGGGGGGGGTATATTTTGGGCTCTCATTTGTCAACCAACTAATGCCATGAGAAAAGCCCACTTAAAGCTAAAATGCTGTCTCCAAAAAGTCTTTTATGCTGTTTTGGAAGGTTGAAAAGTATGCAGAGAAGCTGTGGCATTCTTTTAGTTTATATTTTCTCATAAAAAGTGGGGAGTCTCCAAATTTCAGTTTAGCATTAAGGACAGCACTTCAACAGGTTATAATTAGCATGCTTTATTCTGGAGCTGCATGTTCTTTTGCTACAGAAAAATTAAACAGAGCTCTAATTCTGAGTGCAAATAGATTCTGAAGCTGTAGCTTGAGGAAAAAATCATTTCACAGAGAGCCAGAGACTGGGGAAAAGCAATAGCCAAAAAAGAGAACAGAAGTGAAGGGTGATGGCTAATGTTTCACCGGCACTGAAGAAGCAGTTTGAAGCTTGTCAGGAAGTTCTAACTCGTTTCATAAAAACAGTGAGGTGGTTTTTGGGGTTGTCAGCGTGGATTTATGGTTTTGTTTTTCTCCACTCGTGCTCAGCTATTTTTGCAGTTCTCCTTTAGGTGAGTCATTTCATCAGTTCTGCACAGTGGTTTGTGTTTGGATGTAGTCTTATTCAGTTTGCTGGTGCAACACTATAAAAAGGTAGCCTTCAGCTTATTAATGGTTAGTTGTTGACTAATCTTTGCAGAGGGAGAGAGAATGTTGGTCATACGGGACCAGCAGATACCACCGCAGATTTCCACAGTCAGTGAACAAACTTAATAATTCAGTCCATTGTATCTGATATCAGTAGAGTTAAGTTTTATACATTGTTCAAAGTTTAAGAGATTTAGGTTTTTAATAACAGTTTGTGATCTTCTGAGAAACAAAAGCCAATAATAGAGGCATTAGGCCTCATGCAAGAAATGATATCCAATCAAATGTGTTCTTGTTTTTGCTCATCACCATGATTTGGTCTTAATTTGTTAGTAGGCATTCATTTTTGGGATTTACCAATGTTTTTTTTTATTTTTGCTCTTCTCTTAGGTAAGAGAAAATTTTATGAGTGGTCGAGAGCACTCAGACCAAGATAAGAGAAAAACATTCTTTTTTCACAGTCCATAAACTGTGTCAAACACAAGGAAAAATAAGTTTTAACTTGGAGAAACATTTCAAAAATGCATGAGCATCACATAATCAAATTTAGATATTTTAGAGTAATTATAATTACTGGATTATTAAATTTCAGGTAAATTTGCAGCTAAAACAATTAGTTGATTAATTAGAGAATTCACTGACAACTATCTATTTCATTGTACAAGTCATTTTTACTGAAAAAAACATTTCATGGTTCCAGCCTCTCATATAGACTGTATGTAAGAGGACTTGCTGCTTTTTCTTTAAATTATTTTGATTTATCAAATTCGTTTATACCTTTTTGCATGTGTACTTTTACTTTTAATACTTCACTATATTTCCTTGAAATCCCATTTACTTTGTTGAAGACTATTTCTAAGTGTGTCAATTTCACTCTAACAGTTCTTCTATTAACAACCTTTTTTGGTGTCATGTCTTTTTCATGTGCCAGAGTCTGACACTGCACAAAACCTGTCCTTATATGGTGTTTAGGGGGTGTTACCCTAACAAGTGACTTATGATCAGTGGGACTGACACCTGGTCAGAGCAGATTTGGATGGTTTTGAACATTTGGTGCATCTAGAGTTGACTTCTCCTATATTTTCTCTTAACTTTCTGATAAGAGAAAATTTAAAATAATTATATTACAACTGAATGTATGGCTGCTAAGTTAAGTAGGGCAAAACCTTTAATTGCAAATTTTTGAAAAAATGTTCAGACTCACTTTTATGGCCAACAGGATGCAAAACGAGCATCTGAACCTACGGTGTTTTCTGTATTAAAATTTCAAATCACAAAACAATAAATAGTTACTTACAGATGTGAAGGCCAGCAGTTCCTCCTCAGTCAGTTTGTGCACAGGGTTATTCTTCTGGAAGTCAGTGCTGCAAGAAAATACCCTCAGTTAACGGTAAATACAAGGAAGGAATAAGGAACAACAGCTTACAGCTAAACTGAACAAAAATATAAATATAAACCTAATACCAGGATGAACTGCTACAATTTAAAATAGATGTGTAGTTCGAGATCACCCTTTAATTATCCTTCAGTAATTGTGTGGACTTTTTTTGACTTCAAGCTGGCAATAGATGAAGCCAGAGGCATTATATTTTCAGGTTGTCACTTTGTTCGTCCGTCTGTCCATCCATCTGGCACATTCTTGTTAATGCAATATCTCAGGAACACCTTCAGGGGAATTTCTTCAAATTATGCACAAGTTAGCTTGGACTCAGCAATGAGCTGATAAATTTTAGTGGTCACATTGATTAGAATCTCGTGGTCAAGGGTCAAGGTCACGGTGACATCATACAATATAATTTTGGCCAAAACTCAAGAATCCTCAAGAACCACCTGGATACTGTGCTGATTTGGCAGATCTTCTGTGTGTGAGCATCATGTTGTTTTTCAGTGTAAACTGTAATAGCAACTTGATCAGTGCATGGAGGCATACAACTGTATGGGGGTATATCTAGTTTCATTAATTGAGTGACAGCTAGAGGGTTTCACAATCATTGTGAAAAAATGGCCAACAGATGCACAAAAATGCAATCAGTGGAGTTAAAAAGGTTACATCTGCCTTAATGATTCGCCCATTTACCGTTCCACCTGGCAAGCACGCTAAGTGACCCAAATTAAACACACCTACAATGTGGCGTGATCCAGTTGCTCAGGCTAATGTGCTAAAATGCTCATGGTGGATCAGCCAACTTTGACTTCTGCTTTCACTGAGGAGTTTATACCTTCAGTTGAGGTCTGTGAAGACTTTGTACCGTTGGTGAAAATAATCCCTGATGTGATTCTAAACACTGATGTTGCCACCAACATGCCTCACCATCCTGTGAAGCATGGTTGTGCAACATCTTGCCATTGGGTGCTTGTCAGTGCCAGGGACATGGACACTGGTCAGAACTGAGGGAAGAACAAATGCAAGGGTCCTTAGAGAAAACGGTCACACTTTCTATGAAGACCACTTCTATAATGCAAAACGAGGGCATTTAGAGTGAATTTTAATGCATTCATAATGTTTCATGACTCCACTCATAACCACACATAGTGCTTACTGATGCACTATATCAACAGTCATAAAACATTATAGATGTGACTTCTGATGATCTGAGTATCCAATGTCTTATGAATGCTCTTGAGTAGTTAAAAACTAGAGGTTGTCTGATGGGGCTTACAATGCATTATAGATACCTATACTTGCCTTTACACACATCAACAATCAGCTGTAGTAAGGACTCATAGTGTGTTATAACAGTCCATGAAGTATCATAAGTTATAACTGTATGCGTTAAGAAAAGTGAGGTACATACTGATGCATTTATAATAATGCATGCTTCATCATAATGTGTCATTGTTGGTGTTAAGTAAAGTGCAACACATTTGCATGCATTTATAAGAATCTATGCCTCATCATAAGTGATTTATGCCCAAAATACACTAATGCATTACAATTCACTATCAATGGCCTCATAATGTATTATAGATGTGGTCTTCATAGAAAATGTTACCAGAAAACCTGCTCCAGAGCACTCGCAACCTTAGACTGGGGGGACAGTTAAACTTTCATCTCGACATAACCTGAAGCATTCGGCCAAAACAGTGACGTTGCCTCAGGACAAGTCTCACTGTCCTTGAGTAACCCAGCAAAAGCCCAGGCTTAAACCCCCATAATATCTGTGGAGAGACCTGAAGATGGCAGTTCAGACACTTCCCATCCAGTCTGTCAGAGTTTGAGAAGATCCACCATGAAGAAATAGGATCAACTTCCCAAATCCAGGTGTGCAGAAATAGTAGAGGTTTACCAAAGAAGACTGTAATTGCTAAGGGGCTTCTACAAAGTCTGAATTACAGGCCTGAATACTAATGTAAAGGAGAGATTTCGATTTTTAATAAATTTGAAAACATTTTAAACTAGAATTACTGCCATGTAGCTGTATGGCTCCGTGCACCAGTTACAGTTACAGTTCACCCATGTCTGTGAAAAAATGGATGCTTCACGCAGATCTTCCCCTTGACAGCACAGAAGATCTCTACAATCAGCACAGTTTCAAGGTTAGTGTCACCAATTCAGTGTTTGACCAAATGTCTCCTCTTCTATTCCTGAGATATCATGTTGAATAATGGCCAAAAAAGTGGTTTTGCAGAACATTATGATGTCACAGTGAAGCCAGCCTTTGACCTTTTGGATAAAAAAATGTCATACCTTCATCATTTTATTCTATGAGACATCTGTGTGAAGTTTTGTCATAATTGGTGTATGAATTTTTGAAATATGGCCATAAACCTTTGACGACCACATTCTAATAAGTTCATCTTTGAGTCATCCAAGAGAACATTTGTCATATTTTCCCTCAAGGCGTTCTTAAGATATCGCATTTACGAGAGTGGGACGGTAGGGCAGGCTGACTGTTAAGAGAAATAACTTTTCTTGAAATGATGAAGGCACTTGCAAATGAAAAAGTAGTACAAAATGTAAGCCATACTTTGCTGTTTCATTTTTACCTCTTAAAGATTTCATTAAACTTAGTTTTTCTATCTACAAAATGAACAAACACACTAACAAAAAGGGAGATCTCAGGTCTCCTTCCATCTTTTTAACATCTTTTCTTAAAATAACTATAAAATCAATAAAGTCTTTGTCTTAATGCATCCAGCACTTTGATTGGCTGTTAAAAACTTTCCAACTGAACTCAGCCATTAAAAAACACAATCCACCTACCAAAAAGCTCAATATCATCATCACCGACACAGCAGCATAAAAAGAATTGTTTCACTCTGTCATTATTAGTTATTGAGTGTCGACTGACAAGCAAAAACTGTGTTTTTATCCATGAATTACATCTACAACACAGTGAAGTGGTGTGAATACTTACTGAAGCCACTGTATCTGAAGTTCTATTGCAAGTAACTAATATGTCTGGTGACAGACAGTACGCTTTCTGTCCTAACAACTTACATGAAATCTGACTGAGTAACAAGGTCAGTCAGATTGTTCAAATAATTATCCAGTGAATAGATATGTGATGTGAACATGTAAAAAAGGGTTTACATCTGTTACAAGGACTTTTCTGGAGGCTTAGGAAGCAATAGGTGGGTTTCCATTAATAATTTGCAGAAAACTACACAATACTTCCAAGATGTCGATAAAACAGAATGTCGAGATGACTGTGTTTCCACTGAGTGATGTTCTGGGACTCCTGCTTCAAGGTCTTCCATGACCCTGGAAACCCGTATCTTAAGTTCAAGTTACACAACTGGTAGATTAGCATGATATAGAGGTCCTCTCCTTGTGAAGAACTGAACACATACAGCCTTTGTTGTCTAAATGTTTTTAATACAACTGTGTTTTAACTGATGAAATGGAGGACTACAGAAGCCGTGCTGTGCTCCGAGGGAGAGGACTTACCAGACACCCAGGATGACGGCCTGCTCCTCGGCGCTGAGGTCAGGCAGCTCATACTGATCTGGCTCCGCTAAATTGATCTTATCCAGTACGGTGTCATCACCCAGACTGTGGTCCTGTAAGAGCACAGAAACACACACACAGTCAGATGTGTACACACAGACTGCAGCCATAAACCATGCTGCATGAAAACAACTAGGAGCTGCCAAGTGAGCCAGCATGCTTTTTTCAGATTAAGCATTACATATTTTTGAGAAATTGCTTGCAGCCACAACATCTGAAAGAAAAACTACAACTGTGAGACATCCAACAGTAAGGCTGAATTCATCACGCATGCCACTGCACAGTGGGTAATTTCTTGTAAATAGCGATGGTTAGTGGTTGGTTCATATTTGGATTTCACAGATAACTTAGTGGACAATTTTCAGAATTGCGCCTAACTGCAGGCAGCCAGGTTTAGAAATTAAAATGCTGGATACAAGATATCAAGTAGACGGATTATCATTTACAGAAACAATATGTGATACACACTTTAAGAAAAACAAAGTTCACACTTGCATTGTCAATAAAAGTGACAATAAAATGCAGTTCAGTGAGATGCTGCTGCACTGTGGTGACTGGAGTGACTTGAATAATTCTAAACAATAATCAGCCCTGTCATGTCATGTCATGGACGACTGTCACATGTTTCAGTCAGTACTGGACCACAAACTCCATCTGAGTCAACCTCCTCCAACCCTTGTTGGGGTCCAAACATAGACTGTATATAGACAGACAACATGACAGCTCCCCAGAAGTGTAACTTCTCAATCTGGATCGCCCCTTGGTGTCTGTCTGCAGTATAGGTCATAAAGCCCACCCCTCCATGTTAGTGATTGGGACATAGGCCAAACTAAAAACTCAAAGTACACGCCAAATACATTTTGTCCCAAAGATTCTTTCTGTCATGAAAGTAGCTCTCGTCACCCACACGTTTGCTCAAGTGTTTAGTTTTACAGTAAGTTCGGTTTTATTGAGTTATTAAAGTATACAAAAAGGGGATTTTTTTTTGCCATGATTGACAGCTGTGAAAGCCAATCCACGCGCTCGCATTCAATGGAACTGCTTGCGATTGGTCAGACAGGTGTTTTGGCGCACCCTAATGCAAGACAAAGATTAGTGGAATGGATCAAAACTGTGTGCTGATGTTGGTGAGCCGCTGAAGTTGGTATGTCTTTGGAAACAGAAACTACCAAACATGCTAAACCTTTATCAGCAAAACCCGAATGCACCTATTACAGGGCTTCAGAATATGCATGTTAGAAAATTTTGTAGTGACTCTGGAGCCTTACAGACATATTGACAGCATCCAGCATCCAGTGACTATGCAGTCTTTTTTTTCCTGACACCTCTACTGACTGCAAAATTAGATGTGGAATTGACTGTGAGGATACAAAATGAAAAAACCAGTGTAGCTTTCTTGTATTTAAATCATCCTTTTTGTCCTAAGAGACACAGTATGTTGACCTACATCGACTTAACTAATCTGGACTCAAGCCTTAGCAACTGTATGATGAAGACAGACTGCGTCATACCCAACAACCAACAGACTGATGGATAGAGGGGGCTTAGTATTCTGTTATATTGCGGAAAGACTGCACTGGCATTGTTAACCCAAGAGCAGTGCCAAGCACTTAAAAATGTCTCACATTTACCCATGTAAACTCTGCAGTAGAGGTTAGGGGTTTGGTGTCTTGCAAAACACACCAAGACCTGTCAACAGGAGGGCCCAGGGATCAAACTGCTTAACCAAATGTGAGGCATTCAGAACTTTAGGACTGAACAATGCAGGACCATCAATGACTGTCAAGTGCATTCCTCTGGTCTACTCTTGGCAGACATAATGATGCAAAAAGAGCAAGCTCATTCCAAACCCAATGCTGCGACAATCTGGTTTGGCAGCAGCAACAAGAACTCTAGATCTGACTTGTTTTCATTAGAATAACACAACAGTGCCAAGTCCAGTCAGACCCACAGAGGCAGAAATGGCCCAATTTCCCTGCTGGCAGTGGTTTTGATTTGCCAGTGATGAAGTGAGTTCCTTCATTGTCCCTCTCTACTTTCCCTATCCACTCGAGATAGGAAGCCAGCGAGTTAGAGTTAACGACAGCCTTGATTGAGGCTATTTACTCCCCCTCCCCCAGTAATGAGGGTGTTAGTGGTCTGAGCACAGCGCAAGGAACTGAAGCTGGGCCGCGGCCATGAGACTGAGAGCTCTGTGGACACACTCCAGCAAAGGTTTGGAAGATTTCATCAGAAATTATACAAAAGAGGGACCCATTGTCTGATTCCTGGGTTCTTCAGCTGAGCATTTACAGTACGATATGGCCTGAGTTTCTCTACCATTACTGAAAAGGTTATGTTTACTGCCCTAATTTTTTCTTTTTTCTTTTTCTTAGCATAATATCCACAAAGCGGACAGATTTCAGTGTAATTTTATGAAATGGTACGCCATGGGTCAAGGAAGAACTGATTTCTTTGTGGTTTAGAAAGTGCTACCACGTGACCATATCTGAAGCCCTTTATGTTTAGACTTATGACTTTTGAACCATGTGTTGTTGCAGCAAAAAAAATCTTTTTGTGGGACCCTTTTTTCAAATATGTACAAGAACTGGACTTCCAAGAGACTTCTTAGTGGCTAATCGGGATTCTCACCTGCATTACTCATGAAGTAACGAGCAGCAACTGACCAACATTGTAGTACTTTATTTTGATTTTGATTTTTTTTTTTTTTTTTTCTCTTTCTTTCTTTTTATTTATTTTATTAATATCATTATTGTATTGTTTAGGTCTTGTCCCGTCCTAGGTTTGTATTGCTTTGTTTGGTCTTCACTGGCACTGTTGCTTTGTCAATACTATACTGTCCAAAGGTTGCTGTATTGTTTGTATTGTTGTCGCTTATGTGTTTAATTCTGAAAATGTTAATAAACAGATTGTGGAAAAAAAAAAAAAAAAATCTTTTTGTTGTATTCTCTAGTTCAAGACACATTTTTCAAGTCCTCAACAAGTCCTCCAGTTTAAACAACAAAACATACTGTCTGTGATTTCCTTTGAAATCAACAGTGTTTTCTGATCTAACACCCTAATTGGTAGGGAGAACAAACAAATCAATCAAACAAATCATAGCAACTAAAAAGACTTGTGGTAGTTGTCTGATATGTCACCTCATACAGTATAGGTTTGGTTAACCCTTTTAACACCTGGATAACACCAGTTTTCTTGTTCTGTGTTCAGACACCTGTCACATCTGTTTACATTTCTGAAACCTGCAAAAATTGGTTTGGGGACATGGGGACAGTAAAATTACCCCAATACTAGCTGTGAGGGATTATTAGATATTGTCCATAAAAAATATAATTTTATATATATATATTTTTTACTTTTTTCTTTTCTTTTCTTTTTTGATTATTTTCAGGTCAATTTCATGTAACTTTTTACTTTATAGCTAAATTTGGGCCATTTCTCTTAAAGTTATGTTGCTCATTGTCTTCTCATCATGTTTTCAAAATAAATAAAGCCAATTTGCTGAGGTTTCAAAGAGTTAAGGAACATAAACAAATATTTCAGGTTAAGAAAAGATTGTGTTTTGGGTTAAATACGTAACCACTTGGTTAAGGTTTGGGAAAAATGGTTGTCCAACCAAGTTGTAGAAAACGGCAAACCAATAGCTGTCTCTCATGTCACCCAGTCCTTCCGCCTTTGCTCCTAACATCCGTCCATTTACTGTCACTTACTCAGGGCTGGGTCATAGTGGCAGCAGAGTAAGTAGGTAAGTCTAAACGTCCTCTCCCCAGGAAGGTTTTTCAGCTCATCCTGGAGGATACAGAAGCATTCCCAACCAATTGGGATGTATAATCCGTCTCACATATTCTGGGTGCATTCCAGGTTTACCAGTCAGACATGCCCAGAAAACCTCCAAAAGGAGGCCCCCGGAAGGTATCTTTATGAAATTTCTGGAACACCTCAACTGGCTCCCTTCAACCAGCAGCTCTACTCCGAGCCTCCTCCAGATATCAGAACTCTTTACTCTGTCTGTAAAGGTCCAGCCACCCTGTGGAGGAAACCAGTGGCAAACAGTAACAAAGTACAATTAATCAAGTACTGTGCTTAAATACCCCTTCTGAGTATCTGTACTTTATTATTAGTATTACTGTGACCCCACTACATTTAAAAAAACAAATTGTACTTTTGACACATTTCAATGAAGGCTCTCGTTACTCATTATTTATTTTTTTCTTTTCTAAAATGCAAAAGTCGGTAAACAGGTCAGTTTTGCGTGTGGTTTGTTTATCGAAATGGTGTTCCTATAACTCTAGATTGCGCATTCGCTCCTCAGATTGGGCAGCTCATTGGAACAGACAGGTAAGGGTCATCAGCAGGAGCTTGTATTTGGTTATGTGGCGACAGCAACAGCTACAGCAGCAAATGAAGGTGAAGATTCCCCACCAACGGCCATACCTCAAGTCCATGTTGTCCAATATGACTCAGTAACCTTCACATGTATCTGAGAATTATTTTAACCAGGAGTATCTATACTTTGACTGCAGTAACAGAGTTGTGTACTTTGTCAAACACTGAAGGAAGGTCATTTCAGCTGCTAGCAATACTATTCTTTTGGTCACTACTCAGAGATCATGACCATAGGCAGGGGTGGAAGGTTGGATCGGGTTTAAGTGATTTTCTGCCCCAAGTGAAGGAGTTCAAGAATTTAGGGGTATTGTTCCTGACAGACACAGTCACAACTAATTGTTGAAAAAGGGCTTAGTCTGAGGCAATATATACATCACATTAGGCATTTGGACGAACAGATGCTGTTGTGTTTATAAGTCTTCATTGCATGTAGGACGGAACAATTGTCGGTGATGCAGAGTGTCTGGCAGTTTAATAATTTTTAAAACTCTTTTCTCCTATACACAATCTACCACATATTTGGTGCACAAATAATCTGAAATGCTTCCCCATGTTTTTTAATAATCAGTTGCCTCATTTTTTTTTTTTTCGTTGTGTTAGTTGTGTTTCATTTCTCAAATTGTAAAACAGGCCAAACTTTCCTCTCAGCTCCTAATAAACCTTAACAGAAGCACCATATAAAGTATCCTCTGCTGCTGTGCCACTGTGTTGAATGCCAGCTGCACTGATGAGAACCGAAAAGACTCGGTCTGTGTTGAAAAAACATCACAGAAGATGCCTGGGTGCAGTGTTTGCTAGTCCACTACACGAGAGGGTAGCAACATCAGAAAGGACCAAACTAACCCAGGTCTGTTTGTCCGCTTGCCATCGGGAAATATACAGAGCCATCAAAGCCCAAACACAGACTGAGAAACAGAGCAGTGGCCTCCATCAAACCCCCATTTTATCATGGCTGTTGACGACTGATGACTGTAAAGGTTTTTTTTAAATTTTGTTTTTATTGCTGCTAGTCAATGAAAGTCTTCATAATTTGACTGCATGCCTACGATGACAATGAAGTGTGTTCTACATATTGCTATATGCATGTGTGTATAAGATGCGTTTTAATTTGTTCAGAGTGTGAAGCTTCTCACAGATGAAAATTTTGCGAGAACTTTGGGTAATAAATTCTGGCTTCAGCTTCCATGTTATTGCAATAATCTCAATTTGAATTTCAATTTTTTACTTTTATCATTATCTATTTTGATTTTTTTTTCAGGATTCATCATTTAAATAATGAAATGTGTTATTCATGATTGCATTGGTTTTGGCTTTTTGACTAATGTTTTGGATTTCTGATGGTGTTAAAAGTTGTTATACAAGCTACTTGTAAGTATAACGTACATTGGCTGTATTTTAGCAAATCAGCAGCAATAAGCCTTAAACATTTGATGACCTTTTAAACATATTAGACAAACATTAGAGTGCAGAGTGGAGTGCAGTGCATGGGAACTCCATTTAAATGGGTCTACAGAAGCAACAGGCTTCAGATGGTATTAAGGGTCCAGAGGGGGAGGTCTCCCTCTGCTGATCATGCTGAGGACTACAAATTATTTGCCCCTGAAACACCATACCAAAGACAGACTGTCAGATGACAGTCAGTCAATCAGAGTATCAACCCAAGTTCTGAGTCTGATAAATTGAAAAAAAAAAAATGTTTTTAATCAAACCTTTTTTATTATCAGTTCATATATGAGATTTTAATGTGTTACATAAATATAAACTGGACGTGATTCTCATTGCACCCTCCGTACATACTTTTTGGGTTCTTTAATTCTATTTTTCATTTGATATGTTTATATTTTTAGATTGCTTCTATATTTTTACTTTATATCTTATTCTATTTAAAGTCAAAATAACTGCGAAAATAACCAAGTAAAATTCCTTGTATATTTAAATATGCTTGGCATAAAACAGTAATTTCAAGTTATTTAAAAAAAACTGACTTAAGTTTGACTATTGTAAATGAGTTTGTAGGTCCCCATACCTGCTAATATAATACAGTCTCTAATGTGTTCATACACTCTTGAATAAAAAGTTCAGCATTGTGGTGGCACATATATTAGAAAAATTCAGTACTGATCAGTGGTGTTGATGAAGTACTGTGTCTTTTAAAGTGACACTGCATCACATTAACTCCTCCTAATGAACAATAGATCTGATTTGCACCAAATATTCTGTCAATCATTATCAAACCAAGCTTAACAAAAGTTGCATTAAGCTTGTTAATACCTCATTGCATTTTGAGGATACAGACTAATGAACTTCAATGGCTCAGTGCATAAATAGACCAATCACCACAACTGTTAAGTCAGTCATCACCAGACATGCTGAATATGTCCACATGAGTACTGCACAAAAACAAGACTAACACGGTGGATTTGCAGTGTCAAATAATAAACACTCTTTTCATTTGTTTGTTTTTTTCCAATTGTACTGTAAGACAGGTGTTCAATGTGCTGTAATAAACTTTGATTTCTCCCTTTTCATATTTACTCC
This sequence comes from Plectropomus leopardus, assembly GCF_008729295.1. Lineage (NCBI taxonomy): Eukaryota > Metazoa > Chordata > Actinopteri > Perciformes > Serranidae > Plectropomus > Plectropomus leopardus. The sequence continues at coordinate 29,605,776 of NC_056477.1, read as the reverse complement.
ACAGAATCTCGGTAAACAAAGAAGCATCATAGCATTAGTTGAATTAAAAGTGCTTTACTTGCTTGTTTTAGTCTTATCAGTGGCTTATGGAGGCTAATGTTAGCAAGTTTTAGGAGGAGATTACTGAGGGACTGTGACTTTTCTCTACTTGTGACACCGTTGCACTACATTTGAGCATTTAGCATTATCATATTGTCTTCCTCTTGCATCTTGTGGCCACAGTGGCTGCTTTTTAACAAGTAACGTTTCAAATAGTGGAGCAGGTTGTGCAAATCTGAGGTCTATTGTAGGTAAATGTGTCTGAACCTTTGATTGTTGAGTTCTGCTTCAACAAACCTTTACTCGTAAACATTTAAAGAAGTAAATGCAAATGCACTAAGTTAGAAAGAACCAATAAGTAGCTCATACCTTGGGCAGGATGGACTGAGGCGTGGGGGTGGGAGTGGCCTCATCTGCCTGACCAGTCTGGTCCTCCTTTCTTTTGACCTCAAGGATGAGCTGAGCCAAGTAGTTCTGCTGGAAATAGGTCCGTTTGCCAAGAGCACCTTGATTGACCAGATACAATCAGCGGTTAAACTCAATCAAGGTAACCCTCAGGCTTGATCAATATGAGCGTAGGATGCGATGACCAGGTATGACAGCCTCCTCTAATTCTTTTTTAATAAGTCACTAAATCATCCTCTGTGACAGGATGTTGCTGTGCTTTACGTACCAGTCATGTTGATATCGAGCCCTGACAGCTCCTGGGCCTTCTTGATGTGTTCCTTGGCTGGCTGATATTCATAGTAAGACAAATTGATGTAGACACACTCCAGGTGGAAATGGATAGCCAGGTTTCTGTGCTCCAATAACAGAGACTCACATTTCATCACTGTAAAAGAAGACAGACCAGAATTATTTTCTTCAGTATGCACCTTGTCTTTTGAACACCAAAATCTAGTCAGTTCGTCCTTGAGTCCATGCAGAATTTTGTGCCAAATATGAAGAAATTAAATCAAGGTGTTCTTGAGATACCTCGAAAGTGTTCTTGAGATACTGCTTTCATTAAATTATTATCGACAAGGTTACAATTACCTTACCAAGGTTTTACTGAGATGCTGGGTTTCATGAGAACATGAAAGACCAGGTCGCAATTACCTTGTCCTTTTGACCACCAAAATCTAACCAGTTCACCATTGAGTCCAAGTGGACGCTTGCGTCACATTTGAAGAAATTATGATGGACAAGGTCACAATTACCTTGTCCTTTGACCACCAAAATCTAAGCAGTCATCCTTGAGTCCAAGTGGATGTTTGTACCACATTTGAAGATATTCCCTCAATGTGGTACAGAGATGCAGCTTTCACAAGAATATGACAGACAAGTTCACAATTGCCTTGTCCTTTTGACCACCAAAATCACATCAGCTCATCTTTAAGTCCAAGCATTTTTGTGAAAAAATGAGGAAATTCCCTCTAGGTGTTCTTGAGATAGCAGGTTTAAAAGAATGGGACGGACGGACGGACGGACGGACAGACAGATGGACGGACTGACAACCTAAAAACATAATGCCTCCAGCCTCGGCTATCGCTGCTGTAGAGGCATAAAGATTGTTCAGTTACAATCAAACTTGCAATGTAAACACACAGTAGAGGTCTGAGAAGAACATGGCGGTGTTTGAATTTCAGGAGTTATAACACGAACAGACATCCAAGTTGTCCCCAAAGCACCATCCATGTGAACCGGGTACAGCTGCACTCTTCAAAGAAGCGAGGCCTTGAGGTGATGCATTAAAAAGACAAACAGAGCGTGAAGGTGATGGCAAGGGATGAAAGCTTGGTCTCTCATCTGCTGCGTGGCTCCTACTCTTTCTTTCCATCTGATCTGATTATTAATTCGGCCTAGCTGAAAGCCTTGTAAGGGAGAAACAGAGCTTCTCCTCGACCGGGAGCGGCAGGAGAAAAGGAGCAGAGAGCAAGGTGTATAATTCATGATCAGAAATCATACATTTTCATTCCCATTTAACATTAATGAAGCGACACAGAGGGTGATGGTGCCCAGAGCTAGCAAGGAGAGAGGGAGAGTTTTACATGCAACACATCTGTGTCACCTTTAGCACCGGCAATTCTACACTGGAGGAAAATGACTCTCTGGTTGTGTGTGTGTGTGTGTGTGTGTGTGTGTGTGTATGTGTGTGTGTGTGTGTCAAGTGGAAGAGACACACACTGAAAACCAGATTTCAGCTTTATTGAATCTCTTAAAAGAAAAGTTTGGCTTCTGGGTAAGTGTGATAATTTACCTGTTTATTGAAAGTTAGACAAAAGTAGAGCAGCTTACTTTATGTCTCTGGGGCAGGACTATAAGGAGGGGTCAGTTATGAGATGGATAGCCATGAAATTTGACACACACATTCATATCCTCCTCCAATTGTCACTGCTTAGTGATGCAGAAGTTTTTCACATCAAAGTGTGTTTAATCCTTTGAAACTTGGGCAAATTGGCTTTATTTCTTTCAAAAACATTAGGGGAAAGCAATGAACAACTTTAGAAGACAAGACCCAAAAATTAGTAAGATATTTAGTGAATAGAACCAAAATAAAGTAAAATGTAGCACTTATTCCCCTAGCTCTAAAAAAAATAAATAAATAAAAATTTCAGAATCTACTAATTTCTTGCAATTCGCAGTACATTTCTTGGCTATGAAATGTCCTGCAAGACAATGAGCAACTCGGCAAGAAATGTAATGCAAATTGCAAGAAATAAGTAGATTTAGGAAATTACTTTTAAAGAAGCTAGGGGAAAATGTCCAGACAATTATATAGAATTATAATGATCATAATTGTTGTTTTTTTAAGGCTTTTTGTGCTAATTTTCAAGTAACTTTTTTTTTTTTTTTTTTTAACCAATGCCTTCTGAAGTTTCTCATTATTTTCTTCTCATGTTTTTGACAGACATCAAATCAGTCAGCTCAGGGTTCAAAGGTTAAATTATATGTGAAGGCGTCTGCAGGCAGCACAAGAAAAGTGATGTTGCTCCAGGTTTCAAATCACCAAAGGTCTTGAGACATACTACTGCATTTCTCTTCTTCAAAAAAAAAAGAAAGCAAAATAACTGTATAGATCCTTACTTTGGTGTCTCCAGATGGAGCTGTGTGACTTCTGATAAATGTCCTCAGGTGATGGCACTTGTCAGCATAAGTTGGGTGAAAGACTACCAGTTTGGAAATGAAAGTTGAGCTAAGTTTTGCCTGTCTCAGTGGACAAACTTTCCTCCAAAACCTTCAAACAGCATGCAGACACATGCAGAGGCAATTCATGAGTTGGTCCCACTCTGAGTAATTAAACTATCCTCTCGATGCTGACAGCTAAAATAAAGAAACATCAGGCTTCTGAGTGTAATTCGGACTGCCTAATGTTAATCAGAGCTGTCAAACTGTTCCTGAGCAGCATGAGTAAAAAAAGAAATCAGGAAATTAAGTCAGCACCACTTTCCCCACCGAGCACCATCTCACACCAAAAACAAAACCAAGCCAAAGCAAACATCACAGCAACAGCAGCCCGGAGCTGTGGAGCTTCCGGAAAATCTGCATGCTTTCCACAGCAGCCCGCTTCTCTCACCACGTCACTTGTAAAAGCATTGTGTGACCAACTGCGGCTGTGGAATATGGATCGGGCTGTTTTGTAGCCCGTGCACACTGCTCACCCTTCACACTCTGTTAACCATCGCACAACAGACCCAACTCAGACAAACACACCGTCTGCCTTTAAACAACACACCCCAGCTAACAATGTCCCAAAGATCACAAGAAAAGACAACAATAATTAAACAAACGTGTTCAGTGTGTGCTGATAACAGCTCTGCTGGCTGGCTCCGACAATTACAAAGCAGAACTGTCTTTTGTTTATGAAGAGGGGAGGAAAGTCACACACCGAGGCACCAAACACTCTCTAAACCGATTCATCACACACTGTTATTCTAATGACAATAAACACCAGCCTCACAACTTATTATATTTCTTCAGGGCGATCTGGCCCAAAGTCACACTTAAAAGGGACACTTCACCCCAAAAATCCAAAATATGAATTGTCCCTCTTACCTGCTTATTCATCAGCCTACGTTGTTTTGGTGTTTCAAAGTGATGGAGATATCAGCCGTAGACAATGTTGGGGTGTTACTCCAAAAACGTTATGTATCACACATTACACACGTTACTTTTAAAAAGAGTAAGGCATTACTTTACTTCATTACTTAAAGAAAGTAATTAGTTACTCTACTTGTTACATTACTTTTGCATTACTCTGCAACATTGCACATCATGACAAGTTATAAAATGGGATACAGGCCACTATCAAATTGTTTATTTAAATCAGTATAAATATTACTAATATTAGAGAGGGAGAGGGGGAGAGGGGGAGGTCAAAAAGTAGGTCACGTGTCCTTTCTGAATGGACCACAAGTGACCCGTGACCATGTTAAGCTGGTGAAAAAACACACTTTATTTTGAAGTAAAGTGAATTTCCAGCACAAACTGGTTTCACAGTTTCTGGCTGTGATATATTGTGTCAATTTGGCGACCTTTATTTTCTGCGGGCCCATGGTTTGGAAGGTGTGTTTTCTTAAAAATCTCCCAAAAATTTCTGAGAGAAAGAAATTCGCCCAATTTTTTTAAAATCAAAATTAAGGAAAAAAAGGCTAAAAATTATTTTAAAAAATACCCCAAATTTTAAAGGGCAGAGACAAAAGTCATAATTTTCCAAAAAAAGAGGGCATGTTTTATTGTTAAAACAATACAAAATAAAATTCCTTCAGAAGTCCAGACACAATTATACGTGTGCAGTGTGTCTGTGTAACATCAATACGATAGTGCTGACAGACCTTCGTCTATGCTGCTGCAGGCCAAGTCGAGGAGCTGCGGAGAACAGGCCTCCAGGATCTGCTGATGCAGGCTGACGTAGCGCAGGGTCCACCAGGGCAGCAGCTGAAAAAAAACAGAGATTTCATGAAGAGAAAGCACAAACACAACAAATTCTGACATTTTCATCACATTTGATCTTAGTAATGCCCAAAAAAAGTCCTTAATATCCATGAGTAGTGGGTGTCTGCATAAATTTCACAACTCACCAAAACAACAAACAACCAGGATGTTCGAACACCATTGTGCTGCCATATTTTATGTAATTCCAGTTAAAATCTTTATGTTGGAGAGGCACTTCTGAGAGTAACACTTTTTTATTATTACAACCTGAGTTTGATTGTGTAGCTGCCATTATTTCTATCAGTTATAATGACATTATAATGATGGCTGAGATCTGGTTATGGGATCTAATGGGATCTCTGTTGCTTTGAATCAAACAGCTTCAAAGCAACAGATGAAAACTTTTGTCAGATCATCTAAACCAATGTGAATTAAGGATGGATGGATCGATAACAAAATATCAATACTACATTTTTGTTTTTCTCTCTTCTACGTTGTTCTCGTGTAATTCAAGAGTAAAACTGTCTGTGTGAACATTCTGTTGTTGGGAACACATTTCATACATGCACTTATTGCTTCTCCACTGTTGTTGTTGTTGTGTTTTGTGCACTCGTACAGGTCTTGTGCAAAAACCCAAACATGGAAAGCTTTGTGGAGACTGTGATTTTCTTTGTCATTGTTCACTTAATCCACATATATAACACGTCATGGGATGCTGAAAGTGAAGAGATTTCAGCAATACCTGTGTTTAACCCTTTGAAATATGAGCAAATTGATTCGGCTTTTTGACTTGTATCTCACAAGTTCAAAATACAGACACCAATTAATCAATTTCTAGTAAAAACATGAGAAGCCAGAGAGCAACTTGATAAGACACTGCAGAAAAAAGAGCAAGAAAAAAGCAAGAAATTGGTCACAAAAAAAGTCACAAGAAAATTACCTTAAAATAGCCTAAAAAATAGAAAGAAAAAAGAAAAAAAAATAACCCACTGTTCACTAATTTTTTTACCATGTGGGACATTTCTTGCCAAGTTGCTCACTGCTTTTTCCCCCGCTGTGTTTGAAAGTCAAACAAATCTGCTCAGGTTTCAAAGGGTTGAATCATTGAAATCAGTTTAAATAGCACAGACATTTTGCACTAAGCAATTTTAATATATATTTTTTAAATATTATTATCTTACAAACAGCACTGATACTAAATTTATTTAGTATCAATTTATTTCATTTGTATTTAATGAAATGTAAATTTGCTATTTTCCTTTGATATTTGGATAATACAACATACCTTTAAGTGAGAGAGTACATGCTTGGGTTCATAAACAAACACATAAATGCTGCTCCTGAGGACCTTTTAGCACAAACAAAACACCAGCATTCAGAGTGCTGCATGCTAGAGCTGAGTGCTGACCATGCATTAAAAAACAGCAAACTCCTTTGCTTTTTGCATCTGACCACAACACAAAGCGGCAGGGAGGGAGAAAAAAAATGAATGTCTTGCAGCCATATAAGTGTTACATTTCCTTCTTACACCAAAACCTCCTTACCCCCTGCACCCTTGTGTTCTCGCTCAGCTCTGGGAGAGTGCAAGTGAACCATGTAAAAACTCTTATTTGTGTGTCAGGGACGATATCTCCTGCCTCATTTCCGATGCAAGATGACCCCTTTCTCTGTTGCGTGGTTACATGGAGCTTTAATTGTCTGTCTCACCAAATCAATATCCTCCAGCACACACAGCCGCGCTCTAACTAAGCATGTCCGCACATATATTCATCATGTCAGCATGCACATGTACACCTGTCTCCTGACCGGCAGAGCTTCTCGTCCTCCTTCCATATTTACCGTTGTGCATTGGTCTATGAGCAGCTGCCAGAGGGGGTTGGAATATGAATGAAAGCAGTTGGGTGGAGGAGGGGAGCGAGTGCTGGTGGTGGAGGGGTTATGCACTTAAAGCTAAACAAACTCCCTGCAGCTTGGAGGAGAGCACTACTGGTAATTAATTCTCCTATCCCTCATTAGCATGTTAACAGCAAATTAACACTAAATCCCCTTTAGCAGAAAAGCATTGTTGCACTTGTGTCCACATCCAAACAGCTGATGCAAAGCACGTCCTCTGACATCAGCGCAGCATTGACTTTCTGCCCCGTGTGACTTCACGTTAATGTGAACTTTAGAGGCGATGACTTATGCAGAGCTGAGGCCAGAGACAGACTGCCTGGGTTCACCAGCACTTTGATATATATTTATAGAAATGACATTGAATTTATATAAATGATACCGTCCCCACTTCTGAATCCTGTAAATTTCATCTTTATGTGGATGGCATAGTTTCATACTTTTTCACAAAATCTCAAAGTCAGCCACTAAATGTCGAAATCCATCATTTGATTCCCTCCAACGTCAACTACGTAATCATGAGTTAGTTTCAAAGTCATAGAACCAAATGGATGCTGTTCACAAAGGCTAATCATACAGAATCTTTTAATATTCATATTGACATTCTGACTAATAATTGAGAACAATTATACGCCTTTTATATAAAAATAGAATTTTTTTCTTTTTTAACACAGAAAAACATTGTTTTTTTTTCAGAGTACTGCATACATTAATGACATTGTCAGTTTTTTTAGTTAGTTATAATAGTACCCTCTCGGTATGATTAAACTGCTTTTACTGTTTTTAACCAGCATGACATCTATATTCCTCTTTTTGTTGTTTTTTTTTTTTTCCTTTTGAACAAGAAAATATGTTTTGACACATACATACACATACATCCACGTATTAAAGAAAATAAACAGTGGAAAAGAATAACTAAATATACATTTAAAAAATAAAGTAAAGTAAAGTAAAATAAAATGTGAGAAAGAGGTGGTTTTGACAGAAATTCAGGAAGTCTTACCTGGAGGCTGTCCATCTTGAAGGAGCACTTGGTGAGAATGACCCTGGCCAGCAGGAGGAGAAACGGGTTGGCCACCAGGCTGTACACAGACTCTCCATCCAGGAGCAGGCTGGAGTGGATCGCCTCAACCAGGGTCTGGGACTGCCAGACAGAGATATCAAATTTGAGTTAAATCACCTGGACTGAAAAGGATAGGTTTAATAACTACAGCTGCCTGCCATCAGCATCAGCTGTTGGGGGCAGGAGAGTTAAACATTTCTGCACTGCAGTGTCTTAATGGCCAACAGAAACATTGATCGTGGTATAGTGGCTAAGGCAATATCTGTTCTATTTCTTTTTTCTTTTATTGGCTTTTGCCTTTATTACATACAACTAGTGAAGCGTAAAAATGGGAAAGAGAGAGAGAGGGCATGACTTGCAGCAAAGGGCAGCAGGTCTAAACCCGAAGCCATAGTGGTGAGGACACAGCCTCTGAACATGGGGCACCCGCTCTACCAAATGAGCTTCCGGGTGCCCCATATTGGTCAATATTTCTGCCATGCCGATTTATTGTTCTGGCTCTAGTTTTGAGTTTGGATGATGACCAGAGGCCTCTGCCAGGTGAGCAATGTTTTTCCATCTCAACAAATAACTGTGTTAAAAATTTCACAAGTGTCCCTGAGGCTTGGTGGTGACAGCCACACACAATCAGAATCAACGGGGGGTTGTGTTTCATTACAGTCGTTCTGATGCCAGCAAATATGAAAAATAGAAAGAACAGAATAGATAAATAGAAACAGAAACACTAGAATGTAATATTTAAAATAAAGTATGTATAATATGAGGCGTATGTAAGTATGTAAAAAAAATTAAAGGTAAAGAATTACAGTAATACACAATTAACTTTGCCTTATGCTACAATGCAATGTATAAAAAAATTAGTATCTAAGTTCAACATATAGAAACATAAATCTATAATATCAAAATATAAATGTGTGTGCACTGCTACAACCAAAAACGAAGATATAGAATTAAAAATAACACTAAAAATATATACAATATGTATAGAGCTGGAAGAATAATTCAGTCACAATAAAAATATAATAATAATGAGTTTATGTATTGGAAAGTGCTGCTTATTAATACATACCTTTCCACACTCAAACAGTGAAGCCCAGAGGCATTTAAACAAGTCTTTTTATTACAGTGACTCCTGCACTACAGTCATCCATTCATCCATTCATCCATTCATCCACTGTCCGCTGATTATCCACATCTGAGTCATTAATCAGATGGCTGAGAATCATTTCCAGTATCCCAGAGCAGGCTGTGATCACCATGTACCTCCTCCGGCTCTTACTACAGGATCCTGAGGTGTTCTCAGGTCAGATGAGATCTATTATCCCTCCAGCATATTCAGAGTGTGACCCAGGTTCTTATCTCAGGTGAGCGTGCCAAACATACCTGCACACAGAGGCATCCAGGAGGCACTCTGTCACTAATAGTGAGGCCAAACAAGTACTGAGTCTAACTAACTTCAGCTGCTAGTATTCACAGTCTCATCCTTCCGTTCTGTCATTAGTAAAATATAAGAGCCAAAAATGAGGGTTGGAATGCAGATCAAATGATAAATCATAGATAAAATCCCCATGCCTGGTTTCCTCTGCACTACAACAATCCTCAATAGTCCGTTTTCAGAGTAGACATTTTTCACTAGTTGCAGGAGGAGGTGTTTCTCAGGTGTTTCTCATAAAATGTTGGCTCTGCTCTTTTTTAACCCTGTTTTTTGCTTTGTTTTGTTTTTCTGTTGTTCATTTGTCTTTGTTATGTTATTGTTTTTACCTTTACATTATATCGTATTATTATTATAACTGTTTTGTCTTTTTTTTAGCACTGAAGATCAACATGAAAAGGCCAAAAGTATAAGCATGTGAATTTATTGTGAACATCTCCTCTTTGTTGTATGCTCTATGTGTTGTCTTTATTTTGTATAAATAAGTTCAATTTAAAAAAAAAAAAAAAAAAAAAAAAAAGCTCTCTTCTGTTCAAGTATCTTGGGAAGCCATGACAGCATGAACAAAACCAGGGCCCTGAAACTGAAGCAGCTATGACAACCTGGCTCTCAATCTAAGCATAACTCATGGACAGATGCTAAAATTGATCACAGCTTTATTGTCCATGTCATATTAGAAGAGACCAGAAAGTCCTTATGTCTAAGAAATATTTATATGTATCTTATTGGAATGCCAATAATACCAAATTAACAATCATGTGTTTCACTGGTCTATCCATGTATGTTCATAAATCATCCATATTTATCTAAATAAGTTGCACTTGGTACCTTCAAACACTATAGACTGACAAATGGAGGAAGGTACACAGACGACAACATTGAAAGCATTTCAAAGCAGAACAAACACCATCCAACCAATTAACCAACCAAGTATGATTGCATTATCTCAAAGCTGCAGTCACATTTCTGTCCACCTGACACATTCAAGTCCAATGCACACTCTTCTTTTAGCTGTTTTGGTTTCCACAACCTCCTGAGGGACAGATCGGTCTCTTTAACTGCTAAATGCCCCACAATAAATTCCCCCATTGGTTCCCAATTGTGCAGGACCAAAAAAGTCCATCTGAGACATCATCATTGAGAACATAGACTGTATATAGATGCACAACATGACAGCTCCCCAAAAGTGAAGCTAACACATCTGGATCGCCCCCTGGTATCTGGCTGCAGTATAGGTCATAAAGCCCGCCCCTCCATGTTAGTGAATGGACATGGGCCAAACTAAAACCTACATGACAAATACATTTTTCCCAGATGGTTTCTGTCTCTGAAGGTAGTTCTCATCACCCTGATGTTTATGCAAGCATTTTTGTTTTCATGATAAATTCGGTTTTAACAAGTTATTAAATTAAATAAAAGGGGGGTTTTCCACCATGGCAGCCAATGTGCACTCCCATTCAATGGCGCTGCTCATGATTGGTCGGATGGGTGTTTTGGTGGGAACTCCCCCACCGCGGATATCGCTACTCTGCAAACTTCGGCTCCAAATGACATCACCAGTGGAAGATGGCAGCCGCTATATCCAAGATGTTAACTTCATTTAAGTAAGGGGGGTAAGAGAGCCCTTTTTTTGTTTTTGCTTTTTTCACAGGGCATGCTTTTTTCCCCCAATGTTTTTTTTTAACTTATCTGAACAAATTTGCCCTGGATTCAAAGGTCTGAATACTAGTGAAGGTATGTGAAAGCAACATAAGAGAAGTGATGTCAATCCAGGTTCCAAAGGGTCAAATATCTGTTCATGGTCACGTCTGCTATATCATTTTTCAGCGGTATATGTTAAAATGAGCCAGTTTCCTCATGGTGATTATTCAACCTTGATCTTATCAGCATGATCAGTTTTCACGGAATTTGGGGGGCAACTTTTATTTCCTCGTCCTCTTAGATTGATTAAAGCCACATGACAAAGGCTGTGCCATGTTTGTCCTCCCTTTTACCTATCATGCATGTATGGAGGAGCCTCTCTATAACACAGGCTCCTTGGTGTGACAGCACAGATAAATCACTGATGCCAGAGGAATTACTTCGATAAAAGAAATGGCCGTCTCTTCTGGTGTAATGGCAGTGTGAGCCGCGCTACTCTGCTGTCAGCACCCCGGTGTCTTAGAGGAGGCAATCTCCTCAACCTGGTGTAATTAGGACCCCAGAGATGCTTCATTACTGGAGACTATTCCTGCACCGTGCCCGTCTACAGCTCTCCGGGTTCTGCTCTGGCTCGCCTCACTTTACACCAATGCTTCAAAATTTAAAAACATATGATGAACAACCCATCAGTTAATGTGGGAAACATGTTTGTATCGTTATTTCAAATTATAATCAAGTGAAATAAGTATCTGAGTATGTACTGGGTGGTTAAATGAATACTTCATCGCCCAAAATGATAATTTGTGTATTAATTAGTCACCCCGTGTTACACTGTATTCAGGAAGAAAACCTGTTTTTCTCATATGCCTCCGCAGTGATAAGAGAATCCAAAAAAGCATTTAACTACAGCAACTATATCAAAACATTAGTCTCCAAAAACAACGCGAGCAGTAATAATCAAAGTCTCACTTATTCAGTCGTATGCTCACTACTTCCAAAACTCATGCTTTTTTTGCAAAAAAAACGTACAGTGATCAACCACTTATATGGATCAAAAAGCTTGGGACATAACCTTTTTTATACATGCGCTGTCTAAATAATTTGAAAATGGTAATTGAGTAGACCACTTACAGTGTTCATTTACAGTCTTTTCATTCATGACAACATCTGGGAGAACAACTGTACTACCACTTAGCCCCGCCCCCTTAACCCTGACACACTAAAAGGCTTATGACAGATTTAACATTTTTGTTCATAGAACGTGTGGTGTGCAACGAGATGACCAACCCAGCACACCACACACAAACAGATTCCATCCACCAACAAGTGAGTCTCAAAGCCTCACATGTTCGCGTCTGACGGACAATGAGCTGAATGTGGCTAGCTGTTAGCTACCAGGTATATCCATTGCGGTTGCATTTTCAGTCCAACTCCTCTCCTTGTCAGTTTGATTGTGATATGTCTTACAGGACACGTTGTACAAACACTTAAGCTGTTGTCATAAATCAACAAGTTGATCCTCCGTCTCTGAGGCTGATCTCACTTTATGCTTCACGTTTATCACTGTCGCCATGTCTCTTGTTTGTTGTGCTTCTGTCTTCAGTCAGCTTGCTTCCTGATAAACTATCGTTTTTTTCCATGTGACAATCCACAGAGTGCCACAGGACAGGATTTCTGAACGTAAATATCAAATGTCTAGTCCAGTTAAAGTCCGACTGAGGCATTTACATGACAAAATAGCTCGATTTCCAATCACATTATCGGGCTGTGTTAGTCCAATTTCAAGAAATACAATTTAGTCCAATTTCAGTTGGACTAATATGTTTACATGTATTTTAACACAACTTTTTCTGACATCATGTAAACATACTGTGTGTGTGTGTGTGTGTGTGTGTGTGTGTGTGTGTGCGCGCGCATGCACGCGTGGCAGGCAGTGAGGTGGATTAAGAGGCAGCACGACTGGGTGACTGCGCGTTACTTAGCCCCCCTCCCAGCCTAAAAGACTTTAGTTACTCTTTAAGTATCATAATAATATGGTATCGTGTAGCCTCTGGTGATTTCAATGGCAAGCAAAAGAGTGTTAAGGTGAAAGTATCTAAAACTGATCCCACTACTAACCGAGGAGTAATGTTCACATTGAAGTCAAAGTGGAAACGTTCTGAAGCACAAAGTTGTTTTGCTCCAGTTCTCCGTTTTTCAGGACTACTGGAGTAAAGATGACAAAAAAATCCATGTGTTGATGAAGCCTTACAGTTTTCATCTTGTGATTTTCATAAATTGACAAAAAATGGACAACACATTTAATCCAATTACCACGATTTCAGACGATTTTTCTGATGACTTGTTAGGGGTCGGGCAGCGAAACTGTTGGTTCCCCTTAGTTTCCTCCATGCTATTAATATCCTCTCAACCAACTTTGCACATAGGTCCAGTCCCATGCCAAACTTCCTCAGCTGCAAACACAAGCCAATAGTCCTGATGGTGGCACAACAGTAAACGTCCAAATTTAAAAGGTTTTGTGTTGCAACGTGCACTAAAATATGAAGAAACTTTTGTACACCTCACTGTTACAAAGTATGAAGTCCATCAAATACTTTTTTTATCAAAAACTGTAAATCTAATTAAATCGATGTCCTTCAACATTTTTTGCTCACTGACACCAAACTTGCTACAGGACATCTTCAGACTGGCCTTCACAAACCTTATACACATATTTTTGATACATCAAAAACTGAGACTACAGTGAATCACTCTAAATGGTGCTGTAAACATGTGTGTAACATATGTAACATTACAGAAGTTTATCTCAGAAACTGAATTTTCGACAGCATTTTGAATTCTGCCCTGTTGTAAACTATTGCAGGCTATGGGAAAATTGCATCTTTAAACATCAGTTTTTTTTACTAATGTAACAAATCAATCTTTATAAAAACAAATAATCAACATCTCTATGCTTTCTAGATGAAGTATGCAAATTTTAACAATTTTGTCTTGCTAACTGAATTTTCAACGGCAGTTTGAAATCTGTCTTTCCATACACAGACAGCTGATATCCTGCCCCCTGGTGGTTGGCTCAGTTATACTGTGAAGCCATCTCTGGTTTCTTCCTTGGCATATAGCTCACTGGGATTGTGACTTACCTTTGGTATCTGACATTGGGACTTCAAGCCTCATGTAATGCATAATGCACATTCTAATAGTTGTTCATTGGCTTTGCTTGCTGTTAAAAATGCCTGGCTTGACCCATTGCTGCTCAGCAGCCTTAATGTATACTGTATCTACAAAATTTGGCTTCGACACAAATTTATCAGAAATGTGTTTAACTTGCCAGTAAAGTGGCTAATATAAGAACGGTGCAGGATCACAGCATGATACATGACCTGACAGCAGGAGAGAAAGATGAGCTGGTATCATACCTGAGAGGAGAGCAGGGCCGGAGGCAGCAAGTCAGAGATATGGATGGAGACAGGAGGACCGGTCCAGTTACTCTGGGCAAACATATGAAGGCAGGAGACAGCCAGGGCCATAACTGCCAGCTTTCTGCAGCAGGACACACAGGACACAAACTGCATTCAGTGGACGGAAACACTGGGGAGACTTGATGATATCTGAGGATGCATTAAGGATTTCAGAATTAAATAGATGCTCGTAAACATTTTACAGAAAGGCCAAGTGACAGTTTCCAGCTGTCAGCTGACTGTCCAGACAATTAGCGGATTTTAAAAACAGGGAGCGAGCAGCACCATGCTTTGCTGCCTTTCTATTAGTCTAAGAAAGTGATGGAAGGTGATGGAAGAGAGGAAAAGGATCCAGGTGGAGGAGGAGCAATATGTGCTGCGTTCAACATTTACTCATGGACACCTCTCCCCTGAGAGCGACAAGCGAGATGTTAAGCTGTCCTTATTAAAAATTAATAATTCAAAACAGAAAAAAAAACCAGAGGTGGTGAAAGGAGAACAAACAAGCACTCCTGAGATCAGCTTTGTGCTACAGTCAACCATTTTTACTGCCCAACCCACCTCAGCAGGCCAACATGGAGACACGTAATACTCCCAGGCTTAAGACATTCACATCCAATTTTTCTCTACACTTCAGAAATAGGGTATGTACTTTGTTTTCATAGGAGATCATTTCAAATTAATAGCCAAGAAAATAGGTTATTCCATCTTTTATTCATTAAGAGATTTTCAGAGCGTCAAAAGTTTAACCCTTAGGGCCCACTTTAATATTACACACGCTCGTATAGCTCTGCACACAAAATGTGCTTTTTAAAAATCAAGCTTTAAAAAAGCACTTTAATTTAATTTGGTTTTCTGCTTTCACTGAGTTTATTTTTTAAGCAACATTATAATCACAAATATCAAATATTCATTCATTTTCAGAATTGTAACCCTTTAACTGCCATTTTTTTGTCATGATGCCACAATGTTTTTAGATGAAAATAAACACAAGAAATTAAATAAAAATTTAATATAATATGTGCAAAGTAGATTTTTTTATTATTACACCCTGGGACATGTCAATGATTAGCAGCAACATTGATTTTTATACTCTTTTTGTGCAGTGTTAAATACTCATACTCATACTGCTCATATCGCACACAAAATATGCTTTTCAAAATCAGGCTTTAAATAATACTATTCATAAATCTTTTCTCTCATTGAGTTATTTTTTTAAACCAAAATCAAACCTAATAACAAATATCAAATAGTCATTTATTTTCAGAATTTTAGCCCTTAAAATGCCAGGTTTTTGTCATGATGCCACTAATAGTTGGGAACACTTATTTTGACTCAGATCTTTGTAGATACTTATTGAACGATAACGTTGATAACATTGATAATATTTGCATTCTTTCTATATCAAGCCACATTTCCAGAAGCTTTAAGTAGGAATGCACGATAATTATCAGGACCGATAATCATTGGCCCGATAATGGGAGTTATGACGTCATAGCGATAATTCAGATAATTTAATTCTGATAAAATTTTTGGCCAATAAATAGAACCGATAGTAATAAGCATAAATTGCTTTGATTTCGCCCGTGTTGCCCATGGTTTTGCTCCACCAGTACTACACACACTGCATCATTCTGCGTGTCAAACTGCTGCACCTGCTGGATCCGTCCGAAACATGTCATCACAGTCAGCAACAGGGTTGAGAGGGAGTGTAGGGGACACTGTTACAGATGTCGTGCAATAAAACAACATTTCCACGTCCAAAAACAAACGAACAAGACAACCTAAGGTCCTAGGGTGACGGGAGGAAAGGACTACTAACGTGCCGACTTTATCGCTATTAAGCGGCTTTTCGGACCCTCTCAGTGGCATTATTTAAAAAAAACACAATAGGAGAAACATTTAGCGACCCATTTAGATCATCAGGGAACAAGCAGGAAATAAACTGGCATTCATTACCTAGCTCGCTGCTCACAGTAACCGCTGAACACTGCTGACAGCGGCAGCCGTCTCCCCTCTCTCCTCCTGCTTTGTGTGTGTGACGTGACAAGAGGAGAGGCTGCATGCGGTGTAAATTCAGATGTAGTGAGTTTACAGCTCAGTTATGCTGAAATAATAAACTGATGTTTGATTCCTTCGAACTCCAAACAAGCAGAGCAACATGTAAATATGCAGAGTTCAAAAAGCTGCTACTTAGGGACTGTTCTGTAGCTGTGGTGCTTCCTGACATATTATTTTCAACATTATTTTTGTACAATTCAAATTGACATAAGAAAAAGGGAAAAAAAAACAAAAAATAGAAAAATTAAAATCGATTTTGCTCTTGAAACTGAACTTCTTTTACAAAAATGCAGCTTTCCGAGTTTTTTGATAAAAATGCACACAAATTCAGTTGATAGCTAGAATTAAATGCTTTTTTTGTGTATGAAAGCTGAAGATCTATTCTTTATCTTGGTGTATTCATTGTTTTATATTTAAAACACAAAATATTATGGATTTATATTATGGATTATCTACAGACTAAGCAGCTATAGGCTGTTGGTTGTATAAAAGCTTTTATATTTTTATTGAGTGATACAATTTACAGTTACTCTGATTTGACAGATTGTCAGAGAATTTCATTTGAAACCAAAGTGTCCATTTAAGAGTCAGAACTGTTGTTGTTCTTGTTGTGTTAACTGCAGTGATGTCAGTTATATTTGGTTAGGTCAGAGCTATAATGTTAAATTGATCTGTACTCACTACATCTCAGCCTTTCATACCCCCAGGTAATGGAAAAACAAACAAAAAGAAATAATTGGTTATTGGTACCTTATCGTCCATGAGAAGCTGGAAATTATCAGTTATTGGTATCAGTTGAAAAAATCATTATTGTGCATCCCTAGCTTTAAGCATAGCGGGGGTAAGTGGGGATGCAAATAAATAAATAAATTGTGAATAATAGATATTTTTTTTATCACAGCCTGAGATAGTATGTCAGTGATTATCAGCAACACTGATTGTGACAGTTCACCTAGTGGAAATAGCATGTATTCTCTTCATACACCTAATATTTTTATAATAATAAAACATGACAAATTCCACAAAAAAACAGCCTAGAATGACACCCAGAAATAATACAATGCATGTTTTTATGCTTTGATGGCTGTGAGATAAAAAAACATTTGAATGGTTTTCAAATGAGCATTTTTTGCACTTAACAGTCTGAATGTAACAATTTTGTTTCCACTGTGTATTTTAGACTCATAGTAGGAGCTGAGTTATTTACCAAAATATTCACCTCACTTTGCTGTCATGAATGCAGTCGCTGCAGAGGTCTTTTTGGGGTACTTCACAACTTACTTGGTTTGTAGCAAAGTACAACTGATAGCTGGAATCCAGTGATGTAAACAAGGTGAACACAGAGTCTGCGTAATCTTAACCAGCGTGGAACAACACTATTATTTTTCATATTGTCCACAGCTGTGTATAAGGACACAGTCATACATGAGCAAAATTAACATGGGCAAATGTTGGCCTCCCATTTACTTCCATTCAATGCAAGTAAAGAGACGAAATAAACATTTCCTTCCTGTGGTAAAGGAAATGTACATCTTCTAATTGCATGGAGTTGACGCGAACTTTGAACAGTGATGTCACACAGTCTCCAGTTCTCATTGCCTCAACAGACCCCCCCCAAAAAAAACATAATCAGGACCCCTCCCACCCAGCACATCACCTGTTTGACCTGTTGTCCACTGGCAGACGCTACAGGTCCATTAGAGCTCGCAACACCAGACTTACAAACAGCTGCTTTCACTGGGCCAAAAGAACTCTAAACACCAACAAACAGTAAACATAAACTAACTCACCGCCCCTACACTTCTCCCTGTGCAATAATCTATACATTAGTGCAATAAGCAATCAGTGCAATCTATCTCTCTATTTATCTTGGCACCGCTGTTATTTAATATTTGCACAGTTTTGCAATTGAGGAATGTGTGTATTATGTGGTGAAATGGGTTACTGTGTGTGTGATATGTGTGTTGAATGTGCATGATACATGATACTGCACTGATCAGATGTAGCACTGCAAATTTCATTGTATTGTGTACAACAACAATAAAGCTTTCTATTCAATTTCTATTCAACCAATAGCCAGAAAGTTTGTGTGGAGGATTGTTGTCATTTTTAACCGGCCAACATTGAATGATACGAGCTATGATAAACTATAACAGGCCCACATGAGAGATGCTGCCTGGCTGGCAGTGAGTTGAATGACAGGCGTTGAAGGTAAGAAAATGGAAAATGTACCAATGACATTACATTTCTAGGTAGCTAACATTAGCTAGCACGCTAACTTTTAGTGAGTATCACACGTGGCACTGCCCACATTCAGCACAGGTATCACCTCAGCAAGCGATGGTCACTCGCCTGCATTTGCTTGTCTGAGACTGCACCCTTACCGCCCCACTCCTTCCTTTCACAATAAAAGACCACCTTCAGTTCCTCAGAGCATTTTGCAGGGAAGCAACTCAACAAAAAAAAAAAAGCTTGCACAAGTCACAAATACACATTTTCAGGACTTAATGTGGTCTTAAAGCACTGCACACTTTTGTCCTAGACCTCTCATATTTCTGTTCTATAGTAATGTTTTGAATTTTGTGTATTTACATCACCAGGTGAGAATCTGCGTCAATTCGAGTCTTCATATTGACTTCGTATGTAATCGAGACGTGTGGCTTTTGTTGTGTTTTGTCTCGGATTGCAGTCAATTTACTGATGATAAACAGGAACACACGCTTGACCTGCTGCACTCTTCCTCTACCTGTGTACAAAAAGTTTCTGTAAACCTGCCTGAAACAGATGCAAAATTTTTTTGGTTTTACACCTGTTCTGGCCTTGTTCCCAATTATCGCAGGAATGGATTAAAATATCTGTAACACTGTTAAGTATTTACAGTATTAACAATTATTCCCAGTTTGCATTTGGGACTCATTTATGTCTTTTTTGGCCAACAAAATGTGTATAACTGAAGAGGAAATGTTCTATGGGCAACATGAAAGTGTTGATCCTGCGTTTTATTTTATTGATCTTATTTTATTTTATCACTTTGATATTTGTACATTACTTTATTATTCTATTTTTTTTTTTAATTAATTAGTTATTTATGTATTTGAGTTCACTTATAATCTGTTTTATTGTTACTGTCATGTTCATTTTATTTTCTTCGTAGGAATATGAGACTGTATGAGCGGATATATATTTGTACATTGATGTACACTTGAAATTTCAAAAAATTATTATTTGAAAAAATATTCCCAATCCTTGTATGCCGATGCTTTATGACAGTAATGTGTCTTGTCACTAAAGGTCTTTTACTACCTTGCTGGCTAGGACGTTGTTATTATGAAATCTGAGCATGATTCAGCCACTGAATTCAAAGATTAGATCAAGGAGGCACTGAACTGTATCAGTGAGGAGAAAATCAGATATTCTGCCCTGAGATTACTGCATATTTATGCCGTAAAAGCAAATAAACATGCACTATAATTTCAGCTGGATGTAAACAGAGACTCCGCTGCCCTCAGAAAATAGATATGCAATTAGATCAAAAGTATCTGACGCCACGTCTGAAGGATTACTGTCAAAATAACTTACACCTTTGATGGTTCTAGCAGTGCACATTTACAAGAGGTTTGACAGAAGCTCTCAACCATCTTATACAGCTGCTGAAGACACATTTGAGAAACCATCAAGTAGATATTTTGGCTGATGTTCTTCCCTGCTGTACTACCTGTTGGCCTGCTCATCGCTGGTGCCTGTAGTAAGGTAGAGCAGGACCCGTCTCTCCAGGTAGGCCTCAATGTCCTCCCCTTCGCTGCAGCTGCCATCTCCGGTCAACAGATCCAACACCTGGGGGCTCAGCAGGACCGCTTCAAAGTCCCCCTCCATCAGGGACTCCAGCAGAGAGCCCACCTCTGGAATAACACATCACAGAGTGAGTTCACGTGCTTAATCATTTAGTTTAATTCATGTGAGCACATGGAACCATACGATTTAACACAGTGGCAGCACAGGAGTGCACAAAGATCCCTGAAAATGTGAAAGCTGCGGGTACTGTGACCACTGTGTCAAATATAAATGGATTCATTTTAACTGACTCGGACTAAGTGCTTTTTTTATATATAGAGAGAGAGCGATATATATAGAGAGAGAGATATAAAATTGTGTTTTTAATTCTTAATGTTCTTAATGATTTAATGATTTTTTTCAAACTTTATTTATATTTTCAAAATATGATCATGTGTGAATACATACCCATATACTTATACTTTGTCATTTACACAAACGCCCACCTGCACCCTCCCATCCAGGTTTACGCAAATAACCAAAATAAGACAAAAAAAAGACAAAAAGAGCTAACCAGTCTTGACTTAAGCATGTTCATTACATAACTGAACCTATTCATGCATGCCAGCTACAAATTATTCAAAATAGCTAAAGAAAGGCGACCTGGTTTTATTTAAGGTTTGGCGTTATCCACATACACTGTATCTGACCTTCTCTAGCTTTTGGGGGTTTTTTTAACAATTTTTTTGGGGCTTTTTGCCTTTATTAGACTGGACAACGTTAAGTGTTGTGTTAGTGTTAAGTTGAAATCGAACCTGTGGCCACTGCAGCCATATTGTAGTGGTGCCCAAACCTTCTCTAGTTTTAACACTGTTATCACCTCCTGAGTCCATTGTTTAAAAGATGGTGGCTTTTTTGCCTTCCAACTGAACAAGATAAGTCTACAGGCAAGAAGAGAGGCAAATGAAATCACCCTCCTTGGTGACCATAAAAGGATTTCTTCTTGTTAATCTACCCCCAAAACAGTAGTAAAAGAGTTGGGTTTTAGTTTTGTAATACATAGGGATGAGAAACATTTAAATGTTGAGGACCAAAAGCTGTTTAGGGACAGATGGATACATTTAAGTCAGTTTATCATAGGAAAAATGTAGGTTGTGGAATATTTCTTAGTGATTGATTTCTTATTGATCTTGAGCAAAATAAAAAATAAGAAACACATTAATTCCGCCTGATTCTTTTTAATCTGCACTTTTCCACCAAAAGGCACTGGCTTTATTTCAGCTCCCGAGCCCGTCTTGCAGTTATTTTAATATGTCTACAGAAAGTGCACTGATCAGAGACTTTGATCAAGTTTTTAGACACATAAGAAGATCAGTGTTCTCTCTGCACGGTTTGGTTAACTGACAGTACAGTCAAAGCGTGAATACAATGCTTTAATATAGGGGTTAAAAGTCAGATTTTCCTGAATCCTGCCACAATCAACCAATCAATCAGTCATATGAAATCGTGTAATACAATTTCAGTTTATGTAGTCCTGCCAGTTTCTTCAACATGTGTATTGTAAAGACTATCATGCTTCCCTTGAGATACAAGAACTACAATCACGTTCTTTTTGTGTATCAAAGTGGATTCATTTGAAATTGAGCAGTCTAAATTAAAAAATATGACTTAATTAAAGACAAAGAAAACATTTACGCAATGTAATTACACCTTTAGTCTTGTTTGAACACATCTCCCAAGATTTTATATCAAATTATACAGTATATCATACAATGAAGCTCTTTATTAAATTGGATGGAGACAAGATTGTGTGTCCGAACAATTATCAAGTCCAAATGGACAACAGTGGTGTTTGCTTTTAATTGAGAGCACAGACAAAACTGCTGTGTTAATGCAATTTGTCTGATTTCCCATGCAGCCACTCGCCAGAAGCTGGCAGGCGAGGTTGATAAAAACGAAGCAATGCACTCCGCCCCAAAGCTCCTGCCAACTTGACGATCTCTGTCTGATATTGTTTTGCAGCAATATTCAATCTAACTCATTAAGTTAATGAGAATATTGAAGCATTCCCTAAAGAGAAGGAGTATAGGATGTGAATGTTTGAGTAGCTAAGAGTCCCACACTTGTTGTGTTTAGGAGGGCCAGCTGAAGAGGCCGATGGTGAGATGGTGAAAAATGTAGATTTATGAAAAGACAGAGGGCGGCCGCTGGGCCACTGCTTCCCGACCAGAAATAATTGGTGTGCATGGTTCAACATCTCGCAGCCTTTCATTAGCTTTTTATTTGAGGAGGGAGACTGGCTTGGCTCATTAGCATTGATTGTTCTCCGTTCTCCCGATGGAGAGAATGGAGAGAGAGGAGGGAAGGAGCTGCATGACGAAGCCTGGCTAACTAGAAACAGTCCAAATATGCTCAACATCAAACCTTTTGTATACACACAAAATAAAGACAGTACTGACAAAGAAACGATGTCAGCTTCAACCCTCTTCTATGACTGTGTTTCATCTTCTAAAATCTATTTAAATCTAAGAGAACAGCGTTCAGTCAGTCTCCAGGCAGCTCAGCACGCCTCGAATACTAAAACTACCCGATCTCTTGTGCTACTTAGGGATTTCAAGCAATTTCCTGCTGACTGCTAAGAAGACGGCCAATGCTGAGGTAACAAACTACATCAGCTGCTCTTTTCTGGAACTGAAAAGGCAAAAACAAAATGAAATGCTTTTTGTAAATTCCCTGGTTATCTTACAAATGACTATGACAAATAACAATTTGACATCGTAGCTTAGTTCTGTTTTCAGGCATTCACATGTTCAATCAAAGGCCATTTCAGAGAGAGGGCATTGCTATTGGCTGCGCATCCCTTCTGTAAAAGCCTGCTTCAATGGCAGAGAGTGGTATTCCAGCTATGGCAACAACTGCCTACATTGCAACACAACCCAAAAAGGAAGACTTTGAGTCTAAAAGAGCAGTTAACAGTAAACTATATAAAATGTGTCAATATCACAGTATTTTAATAAATTCACAATATTGTGATCACAACAATTCACACATAAAACTCATAAAATAAAGTTACATAAACTGATATCATAAAGTCAAATAAAGTACTGTAATAATGTTTAAGAAACTAAAGTATAAAGTTAAATAAAGTACTGTTATAGTAAAGCTAAATAAAGTAATACTATAATTAATATTATAATTAAATGAAAGCAGAACCCACGGTGCTTTTATTTTGAAGGTCCCGACTCGTCTCGGGACAGAAGGTGATGTTTTTGCTGTGAACTTGAAGCTTCTGGTCAACAGTTGGATGTGAGCGTTAGCAGAAAGTTAAACTGTAACTGCGGTAATGAGGACTAATCCGCCGCGAGTGGGAAACAAACCAACAGCTCTCCAGTTCATACATTATTAGTAACTGCAAGTCATAGTGGTGCTCCATGGTTGCAAAATGAGACTAAATAGTCACAGTGTGGAGCTCTGCTAAAGCCCTGCTCTGTGTGTGTGTCTCTAAGAGGCAGAGAGCTGTAGGAGAGGGAAAAACAAAATTCCGACACGAGCCTCATACTGATGGCTAAAAAAAACAGACAATTTATACATGATGTTTGCAATAAACTAAGGAGTCGCACATGGAAGAAGCTGCGATACAGGTATATATATGCCCACCACTACTGTGACGATCAGTAACTGCAGTTATAGCAAAACCAATCAATCCCGAAATCCTTACTTCCGGCTCACCGACTGCATCCCACTGCCTCCCAGGTCTTTTTCATCAAGAAACATTTTTGCATGTCTCTGTAGTCTAAATGCCATGAATTGTAGAAATGACAGTAACACACTCTCAAAGTCTCTCATTTTATGGTGCTGGACTCAGCTGTCCACACAGGAAGTGATGGAAGTAGTTGTGTGAACAATGACAGACAAGAGCTTGAGAGAGAGGTTCAAACTCTGCCTGCTGTCACACCTTTGTACACGTGGGCAGTCACATGCTGCTTGGATTGTCTGGTTCTGTTGGCATCGGAGGACAATTTGAGCAAAGGCACCACCAATCGGTTTTGCTGTTGGGCACTCACTCTTTACCTCGACAGCCTCACTAGAAGTCAACGCTCCTTTCTACCGTGCACCCCTAACTTCAGACTCATCAGTGTCAAAGATGAGGTCACAGGCTCACATTCTGACATGAAACCGGATTTCTTGCCCACTTAGGCTCACCTCCAAGTCAGTCACATGATGCCCTAATTGTATCCATGGCTTTAATAAGCAGTAGCAGTGTGACTGATGTTATACGGAGGTGTGGAGATTTTCATCTCAAGGCTGATATAATGAAACCCAGGGGCTGCCGTAATGGCACAACGAGAAGGGAGAGGGGGGAAGGTGCTCTGGCTTTATGAGGAGGAAAATGAAAGCCTGAGGTATGGCTGATGTTAAATTACATTTCTGCTACTCTTCAGGTCTGCCAATGAAATGACAGCAATTATAGGAAACAAGACAGAAGCCTTCAAATTAGTCCATCATTCATAAAGGTTCAGGCCATGGACACGAGGAAGTGACCTGCCAACTCAATGAACAGAAAAGCTTGGATTACAACACACGTGGAGTGTGACTGCGTTCTTTAGGACACCACTTGTCCACCATATCTTTATTGCATATATTTGTTTGCAGCTATAGTAATGTTTTGAATGCCCTATAGAGAATCTTTAAATGATGATTTAACACCCTGTGACACACTGAAATAACTCAACTGTCGACTAGTTCATCTCACACACTCTATTTTTCATAAGCTTCTTGATCCAATTACTAGGGCTTGGGCTGCCCCTTGAAAGTCGGCGGCTCGTTTCATCAGCCTGAGAACCTCAGTCGATCGAGATTGCCTCAAGTTGAGTAGTTGCAGGGAGAGTTTTGTTCCCCAGCTTTTGCTGCAGAGTGAGTGCTCTTGACTTTCTTGGCTCCCGACTCTTTGCAGCTGCAGACATGCAGGCAGCAGCACAGAGGGAGAGAGAGACTGCACCCTGAAGTGCAGAACTGGTGAATTTACAGCTCCCCGCAAGTTACTATGATACAGTCTTTGGCTTTTATTGATATCTAGTGTCAGCAAAAAATGTTGTTGTGCAATTTGATCGGTAGTTAGTGCCATTAGCTTGTTTACTATATGCCGCAGATACATGCTGAAGGTCCCATGAAGCCCATTCAGAGTTTGCATGGAAAGCAAAAAGAATCAAGTGCGACAACGGAGGAAAAGTCACACCTGCTGCGCTGCATTCAGGGACCCGCAAAAACATCAGATTTTAGAGTGACTCCAAAGAGACACTACATACCTGTCCTACCCATGATCCCGTCCTGCGAGCTGTCCCTTTTACACAGACCTCAATTCAGCTGCCTATGTGGCCTGCTTAAAGGCGAGACAGCTCTGTCCCCCCAATTTGCAGTTGCACCTTTTACAAAGAACAGAAAGGCAGCATCACAACGAGATATTCCCATCTTAAACAAGGAGTGTAAAATGGGCTACAGACTGCTGTGCTAGCTCGTCAACCCTGCTCAGTCATGTGTGGCAGCAGCACACTAAACAACTACACATCCTTACAACTCCAGAGCCATCTTTGGAGAAAATGTGGTGAGTGTACCCAATCAATTAAATTAGCGGGAAACAGACAGCATATGTTCTTGTTATAAATAAGAGAACCCTGACGTTTGCTATTTTTTAGCATGTCAGCATGTCATTTTCCTGATCCCAAACACAGCCCTGCAACACACATGCACCAACAAAGCCCTCATATGAAGTCTGCAGAAGTGTCAGAGAGGAGAACTGCACAGATCCTGGCATGAGGCTCATCTCAGCGGAGTGCAGCGGACCATTTACAGCAGAGGGACAACAGCACTGTCACTCACCCTGAGCTGTGCAAGGAGTCTCGGATTTTAAGACAACTCTGTTTCTTTCTGCCCTGGAACTTATGTGCCACACTCAAATCAAATGAGTAACACACAGGAGCTGGTTCTGAATGGACACCTACAGTGGAGAGCACCTACCTCTCTCATCTCCTTCCACGATGATCCTTCAGCCTTAAAGTCACAGAACAACACAGTGTCAGACAACACTGGTATCATGTTTGAGCACTTTTTCCATCACCTGACAGAACTCTCATGTAATTATTTTGGATAGTGGCTGGCCCATTTCCTGTTATTAAGAATCAGAATTATGCCAACATGTGGTTGAATGCCTCTGTGCACCAGTCAAGTTGCACGTACAGTTTACATTCATGTCAGTGAAAACATGGATGCGTCACACGCAGAAGTTCTTGAATTACAGCCTAAAACATGTGAGGTCACCATTACCTTGGCCTGTAACCTTTGACCACCAGATTCTAATCAATTCATTCTTGAGTGCAAGTGGATGTTAGAGGAAACTCCCTCAAGACTCAAGGTAGGGATGTAACGGTTACCACGTTAATCACGGTGAAATTCCCCAACGGGTAGTAATATCATTCAAGTTTTAATTATCGTGATAACCATGTGTGATCACTCTGCTTTGAAATCACCGTAAAAACTGTCAGCGGGGTCCAAAATTAACACACACCCAACGCCAGAATAGTCACGTATTAAACTCTGTGTCTTGAACCAACACAGCAAACTCTTTTTGGCTCTCACATTGA
Source organism: Plectropomus leopardus (assembly GCF_008729295.1). Classification (NCBI taxonomy): domain Eukaryota; kingdom Metazoa; phylum Chordata; class Actinopteri; order Perciformes; family Serranidae; genus Plectropomus; species Plectropomus leopardus. The sequence goes on along the minus strand of NC_056477.1, from coordinate 29,578,866 downwards.
CAGCGTCAGTGCAGTAGCTGCACTTCTTTCATTCTTGCCTTTCACAATAAAAGCCCTAGACGGACACACAGCATCACAGCTTGCCAGAGGGAACTCATTTACACACAGAGGCTGTGGTGATGAGCTGTTCAATATATTTAATGTTTACTTCAGATTTTGCTTTGGCCTCTTTTCTACCAAATTTGCTGGTGAATAAAAAGTTAATTCTGGACACTAACTGTCAGACTGTAATGCTTCAACCAAAGTTAGCAGCAACAGACCTACGTCACCGACAGACATCACCTACAGGCGTCACCTACAGGCGTCACCTACAGACGTCACCTACAGACGTCACCTACAGGCGTCACCTACAGACGTCACCTACAGGCGTCACCTACAGACATCACCTACAGACATCACCTACAGACGTCACCTACAGGCGTCACCTACAGGCGTCACCTACAGGCGTCACCTACAGACGTCACCTACAGACGTCACCTACAGGCGCAGCAACGCTGAACGTGCAGGCCGTCCCTCCCCCTTCTGAAAACATCCTATGATTTCAGTGTGTGTATCAGTATCAGTACTTTTTGAACATTTCAGCATTTTTTGGTCATTTTTTTAATATGGTTTTATCTCTAATGCAATGTCAAATTGACCATGACCTTTGGGCACCAAATTCTAATCAGCTCATTGATGAGTCCACCTGAACATTTGTGCAAAATTTAAATAAATTCTCTCAAGGTGTTCTTGAAATATCCATTTCATAAGAATGAGATGAATATAAGGTCAATGTAACCCTGACCTTTGACCACCGAGATCTATCAGTTCATCCTTGAGTCTTTGAAAATATTTATGCCAAATTTGAAGAAATTTTATCAAAGTTATCTTGAGATTTTGCATTTACAAAAAAGATGAGTATTGTTGCCCAAAGAATCGATATGATGTTGTATCGTTATGAAACCAGCGATTACATCCCTGCTCCACCCCAGACCCTCATCCATCCATCCCTTAACCTCAAACTTTATCTGTATATCCCTCAACCTTCTTCCTCCATCCATTCATCCCTCCACTCTCAACCCTCATCCATTCATCAGTCACCCTTCTACCTCCATCCATTCATCTTTTGACCCTCATTCTTTCATCCCTCAGCCCTCAAACTTAACATCACTTACCCTTCTCCCTTCATCCATTAAACCCTCCAATAATCGTTTCATCCCTTAACCATCATCCCTAAGTTCTCATACCTGCATCCTTCCCTTCGTACCCTTAATCGATCATATGTCATACGCTATTCTGAATCTTTATCTTTACTGGTGCGGTCTTTGTCAGTGACTTGCATTGAAAACACACCACTGTAGGCTAAAGAGTAACATGCGCACTACAAAGACTTCCATCACTGGTAGCTCAGCTTTTAAGTTTTTTGTTTTATTTTGTTTGGTTTTTTTTATTCAAATAATGTCATACACATACATCCCGTTGAATAATGTTTTTAAAAGATAGATACCGCTAAAGCTCATGTCCAGCTATGACTAAAGTTTTTTCCATCTGTCGACTGACGATTTGCTCCAGTTTAATTACAATCGAATCCACTGGCTGCTAAGATACTTGTCTATAAACATGAGGTTCTGAGACAAACTGCACCAAAGTTACAGCCACTGTTTGGGAAAACAGACACAGTGTGACTGTTATTCAATAAGCTGACAGCCAGGTGTTGTATCGACATGTGTTCCCCTGTCGAATAGTGTTTCTCCCCTGTTCCTGCCTCAGTGGTTAGGTTTTGTAGAGGCACAGGTGCACAAGGACTAGGTGAGTAAAAAAGAATTCAAGTTTTCTTTATAAAAACCGTATATGCTCCTTTAATGAAATAAAAGAAAATGGTTTGGCAAACATGCTTAGGAGGGGCACAGGAAGGATCATTTATGGTTTACCATTGTTTGGGTGCACTGATGTAAGATGTTATGTTAACCCTTTGAAACTTGAGCAAATTGGCTTGATTTTGTTCAAAAACATGGGAAGAAGGCAATGAACAATGAAAGAAGAAATGACCCAATGAGTTTAAAAAAATAGTACAAAGTACGAGAAAATTACCCCAAAATTCATTTTAAAAAAAAGAAAAAAAGCAGTTTTGAAAGAAACTGCACCAATTTGCCCAGGGGTCAAAGCTTTAAATACTTGTGAAAGACATCTGAAAGCAGCACAAGAAAAGTATTATAGCTCCAGTTTTCAAAGGGTAAAAATGAATGTAATAATAATATTAAAAAAAAAAAAAAGGTTACAATATAAAATGTATGAAATGAATATTGCATTAAAAAAAGGTGGAGTTGGGGAAAACAGAAGTGGGAAATGACAAAAATATAAGACAGAAAAAAGATATTCGTAAAATATATAGATAATTTAAAATAGAAATATTAAAGTGCTTTAATTAAACAGTTATTAAAACACAGAAAAACACACTTAGGTTCGTAATAAAACTATCAAGTGCTCGAACCATACAAGACTGGTGGTTTGTGTCGGGTTTAGAGAGGGAGGGACACATATCGACGGGGAAACAGTGTTGGACGCGACACCGGCATCAAACTTCAGTCTGTAAAAGCAGCTGACACCTGAGACAGAGCAGCAGTTTGACAGCACATTGTATAACGCAGTGTGCACGCGCTGTGCCAATGCTCCTGCCAGCCACCGAGCTCGTGCTCAGTGCAGCTGCTAACAGATGTGTGCGCGACGTGGCTCGAGACCGTGTAAGTGTATGAAATGAAGACGTCACATCAGACTCCAGTTTAAAGTCTGTCAGTAAAAAGCTGGCTGTCAGTACGACATACAAAACGACCTCACAACAGAGCGGGATTTTTCCATACAGCTAGCTCTCAGGCTCAACCTCGAATTAGCATGAAGTCCACCTGAATTTCACTTGAAACTCCACCTCAGTGTAGTTTTGACATTGAGAACTACAGACGAACTAAAGCTAAAGTTAGCCAATGTAAATACGACAAGTTGTCTGACTTCATGAGATATCTTCGGTCGCCCGCGAAGAAGGACAATTAAAATTGCCGAAAAATGAAATGGGGTCTGGCATGGTGTTCACGCGCGACATAGTGGCACGTAACGTAGCTAACAGCTCGCTTAGCAGTTAAATTAAATTCATGCCAATTTAGTGTGGCTGTAGCGGAGCTGCGTGTGTGACATTAAAACGTTATCATTACTGGCAAAAGCTACACTATCACCGGAGAAAAGCCTCTGTCGTTACAGCGCTGCGTTTGACGTTAAATGACACTTTGTTTCGACAATCACAGCTTATCTGTGGCCATTTTTAAAGCGCTTGTAAGAAAACGTAACCTGCTCATGGTGGTGTTAACAGCTACGTGTTAGGATGATTAAAAAAACAGTCTTCTGTCTCACCTGGAGTGCTGAAAACACTCTGCTTCCACCCCGCTGCCTCGCTGGCTGTTAAAAAGCCTCGGAGGACAGGGAGCTCCACGTCCAGCGGCATCATATCTGCTCTGCTTCCCGGTGAGGCCAAGTGTTTGCGGCTGTCTTCGGTCCGGACCGTCGGAGAGCAAATCTGTCGATTAATCGCTTTGACTATAAGCCGACTCGGTGTTTCTCAGTCACGGATAAGATGTTTATTTCCACCCATGTGGTGCAAGCGGCATCAGTGAGCTGCCATGACAGATGCGCATTGCATTGTGGGAGAACTAATCAAATGAGGACTACCTGATGATGGCTGATGGGAGGAGCTGAGGTTCGCCTGCGGGACTTTCTGACAGAAAGCCTTTTCTTGGCGAGGTTTAGGGAAAAAGTCATTGTTTGGGTTTAAATAAATAGATTAATAAATCGCTGAAAGCTAATTTCTGCCATAAACGGATGATGTTGGAGGCTGCAGTGGCGGACCTAACACATTTGATGCCCCAGGCAAGCTCCCTCTGCTACCCACCCAATATTTTTTAAATTATAATAATTATTATTATCTTACATATTTGTTGAATTTATTACTAAAAAGAGCAAAAGCTGATTAAAAATCAGCATAGATTGACAACTTAACAATTACAAATAGTGTAGACACAGTGTACACCCAGGACTGCACTCCCAGACATCAGGAGAACTCTGTTGTGTGTATTACAAACAACGATGAGAGTTCACATCAGGAGCAAATCAACAATCTTGCAGAGTGGTGCACAGAGAACAACCTACTGCTCAACGTCAGTAAAAACCAGGGAGCTGACTGTTTATTTTAGAAGGAAGGAGGTAAAGACACACACCCCTGTCTACATCAGTGGAGCTGAGGTGGAGCAGGTCAACAGCTAGAGGTTCTTTGGAATTACTATCACTGAGAACCTACCATGGTCATCACACATCACCACCCAGGTTAAAAAACACAGAAAAGACTCTACTTCCTACAGAAACTTAGGAAGGCTAAATTCCAGAGCAAGATCCTGTTTAACTTCTACAGAGGAGCAATGGAAAGCATACTGACTGGAAACATCACAAACTGGCCTGGTTCGTGCACGGCCCAGGACAGGAAGGCTCTACAGCGGGTGATTAAAACTGCCCAGAACATCACTGGTTCCCATTTACAGAGCATCAGTGAAGTGAGGTGTCTGCACAGAGCCCAAAGGATACTGAAAGACAGCAGCCACCCCAGCCAGTCTGTTCACCCTGCTGCCATCCCAGCCAGCAATCTCCGGTTCTAAAAACGCTCTGAAAATGATACAGTGCAACCGATGTAATGTTTTAGTAATGTTTTGTGCAGCAAGTTTTTTTTTTTTTAGCTCCCAGAGCTTTCTTAGTAAAGTTGGGCTTACATTCTCTATAAACATCATCAAAATGTAATTTTTTTTGTAACATATCACATTATATGGTTTGTAATGTCAGGCCTCAATAACATGTTTTGAATATCGCCTTTAAAATGTTCTCCCTTTGTTCATGTAACACTGTGGGTTGATTAGTTGATTAATCAATCAGTCGACTGACAGAAAATTAATTGCAGGCTTTTTTTTATTTTAAAAAATTTAATTATTCAGAGTTGTATGGGTGGTTTTTCTCTTTTCTTTCTTTTTTTTGAGTAATTTTGCATTTCTGTTTTTTTATTCTTATAATGAGTTTTTAGGATTTTTGAGTTTTGGGTTTTTGTTGTTTTTTGTTGTTTGTTTGTTTGTTGTTGTTGGGCTGTTTTGTTTTTTGTTTTGTTTTTTTTACAATTTTGAGTTTTAGGGGTGTTTTTACTTTTACTACTTTTTCCTGAACAAGGTTACTTACCTTTTGTAAACTTACCTAGTTTACCTAGTAAATGTGTTGTAAACTATTCAATGCAGGACTTGAACTTGTAAAAGAGTATTTTTACAGTGTGGTATTAGTACTTTTACTTCAGTAAAGGATCTAAATACTTCTTCACTCTATGTCAAGTCATATTATGTGTACAAATCAATACTTGGGAAGTGCTTTTTTGGTCCACCTTGTTTTAGAGCACTTCTATGACATGACTGGTCATTAACACTGTATGTGCTGGTGGGATGATCCTGAGGTGAAGTGATACAGTGGGACTGGTAATGAGTGGAACATGAGGATATGAATAAATTCTGCTCTGACTTCAGATATTTGGCACACATGATCCCAGGCTCATTAGCTCATGCTTTCAGGCCCTCCTCTTTAATCTGCTCACATGCAAGGTAAGAGGAGAAATTGAGTTGTTGCATGCATCTGTTTATGAAGTGTCACGCATGCAAATGGAAAGAGAGAGCGTGCTCCTGCAGGGGCAGAATCTCTCCTCTGAGTCATCTCTGTACTAATGAAACCTACGTGCAAGTTCTCCTGTTCACTGTCATCCCTCTTCAGAGGGTGGAGGAGCTGCTGGCTGCTGCAGGATTTCAGTCCATCATGTTTCACCAGCAGAGTTGGTGATTCATAGAGAGCCAGAGATGTACTTCTGTCAAATGCGACAAATTTCACCGGATGGACACTCACTCGACTCTCAGGGGTTTTATACTGTACACTGTATCTTGTATGTAAAGGTTCCAAAATGCTAAAGAACAAGCCGTCTGAAAACTCTGACAAACCACTGATGCAGGAGCAGGGATTGTTTATAAAATGCAAGTCAGAACACATCAATAACATCTCTCATCTTCTTTTTTTACTCGAAGAATGAAAACAGTGCTGCAGGAATGACAGTTTTCTGCAGACTGAGGCAGAAGTTAGCGTCGCCGTGGTTCCCTTGTCAAAAGGCCTACTGGATTTTTCCATCAGATGATGGAATGAGATGATGATCCACTTTTGATTCCACAAGTCGGCCAAGAGCTGCACCATCCGTGCACACAGACCAGTGAAAACGTTGGTGGTTACTTCGTTTGTTTGTTTTTTTTTAATTCATCCTTCTTATTTTATTTCTCTCTTAACCTCAGTGCCAAATAATACTGATTGATGTTTGAGTACTGCTTGGGTGTTACTTTCCTGTGGCCAAGCATCCCATCGAGCTGGTGTTAGGGCTAAAATTAGGGAGTTTAACCAGGTGTTTACCAGTGTTGCATCACTGCTGATTGAAGTGACTGGCGATGGAGTCAATAAATATGCAACTACCTACGACTATTAACCTTTCTCATTACATACCAAAGCCAGATGTTAGTGGCTGTGGTCAGCTTTTTTTCTGCAATGGGACAGAGGCTTTAAACTTACAGGCCCTGAAAACCTAATTAACAGCTTTTTTAAAAAAAAAACATTTTTTTTGAGTGATGTTCGCTTACATAAACATGCTATTTTTTGGTCCAGGTTAGCTAGCATGGATATAAACTCTTCTGTCTTCATAAATAATAAAGATGTTTTTTAAAAAATTGAATATTTGAGGTGGCAGAACAAAAAAAATCTAAGTTGAAGTTAACCCTTTGAAACCCGAGCGAAATTTGTTTTAATGACATTCAAAAGTGTATGTCATGTATGTCAGGAGGCAATGAGCAACTTCAGAGGACACGTTCCAAAAATTTGCAAAAAACTAGTAAAAAAGTTACAAGAAAATTAGCTGAAAATAAGCATAAAGAAAATTAAAAAACAAAAACAAGAAAATGACCCAGGGAAAGGCCTGACAAATATATTTATTTTATATATTTTATTCTATAATTTTAAATCTGAAATTATTATAATAATGTATATAGTTTTATTGGGGTTGATA